>NC_061113.1:15834713-15882285 GCF_002878395.1 Capsicum annuum | reverse complement strand
AATATATATACATTACAATATATATTTGTATAGTTATATACTAATTTATAAAACATATACACATGTATTCGTTAAATATACACGTCTATAAAAGATCTATTCACATATATACACCCTATTCTATGTATACGCACCATTCAATGTATATATACTACTACTTATAAAATATACTACATTATATATGCATTACAATATATATAGATATACTTATATACTAATTTATAAAATATATACACATGTATACATTAAATATACACTTCTATAGAAGATATATACATGTGTATACGCACCATTCAATGTATATATACTACTACTTATAAAATATACTACATTACAATCTATATAGATATGCTTATATACTAATTTATAAAACATATACACATGTATACGTTAAATATACACTTCTATAGAAGATATATGCACAAATATACAAAACATATGCTACTTAATATAATAAATTCATAATATTTGGTAGTAAATTAATAATATATTAGAATTAAGTTTTTAATTTAAAGTAGAAAACTAGAAATTCAATTTAAAATTTTAAATCGTTAAATGAAAAAAAATAAAAAGCAAGGACTAAGGAGTGAATGAATTTGGGGAATTTTATTGATTGCAAAATGATCCAAAATTTATAATTTACATGAATGAAAAATCTATAAATTATGCATCATTTTTTCCAACTCATTCATGTTAATATTAATGGGAACTTGCATAGGATAGTCGAAGTCAACGGGGGCAAAATCATGCATTGGACTTGATTCTGCTAAGTTCTCCCGTGAAGTCATAATTTCTTCAAGTTTCAGCGTCGCTCGGCTCCGGTTCCATTCCTTGGTTTCTTCTTTCCGCTCTAATCCAATCTCTGAGGCAAACTAGAACATTCATTGCATTGCTTCCCAATGAGTGTCGGTTGTCTCCAAGCTGCTGTCGTCCCTGACTAAAGGCGCTCTCTGATGCAACGGTTGACATTGGAACATTCAAGATATCTCTAGCTAATCTTGAAAGCACAGGATATTGTATTTCATTACTCCTCCACCAATCCAACGTATTGATCCGTCGTCTGCGATCCTCTAGTGCCGTCCGAAGATAATATTTCAGCTCTTCCCGATAAGTTGATGTATAAGTTGTCTCATCAACACTGTTCCAACAATTTAAATCATAAAACGAATCAGAAAAACCACTATGTGCCGGCCTTTTATAAGATGATGGCTCCTCGGGAGGATGAGGAGCGACAGTTGTAGTGATATTTGTAGGTACGGCTAAATCAAATAAATCAGCATAGTGATTATATAATTTTTCTATGTAATTCTTTGCATCAGCCGTAGCCGTCCACAAATCAAGTTGTACTTGTTCAGAATCATGGTTAGTATTTATTTCTAAGTTAGTATAAATAAGAGTACTAAAGTGACACATATTATTATATTTCTAGCACGGATTTAGCATAGCACCAACCAAGTAAATAGGGGGAATCAGGAAAAAATATTTTTTAAATTTCGTAAACATGGCGCCAACAGCTTCTTTATAACCTTTTTTATTTTTATATTCTTTGAGCAAACCAGAAATATTGGCTATATATGCCAAAATATTACAAACAGTAGGATAATAAGCACCGAAAAATTCAACCGTAGCTACATAAAATTTTTCTAAAAACTTAATAAGATCATTAATTACAACCCAATCAGAATTATGTAGCATGCAATAAGCAGAATCAGCAAATGAACCGCAATGTTGGTTAAAAGCTAGTGTAATAGGAATTCTATATTTATAACAAGTTTTTAAAAATTCATATGTAGAATTCCATCTAGTATCAATTTCCCCAGACATCAAATCGGTGTAAGTCCATTTTCTTGACATTTAACTTTAAATTCTCTAATTCTCGATCTACGATTATTTCCTTGAATAAAACCAACAGTAAGGTGAATTTTTTCAATATAAAACTCAAAAAACTCAAGACCATCTTTTACAATTAAATTATATATATGACATGCACACTTAATGAAAAATTTCAAGCAAGGGTGGAGATAGCGTAGATTTTAATTTTTTTATAACAGTGTTGTTGTTAGAAGCATTATCAAAAGCAATACATAAAATTTTATTTTTGATACCATAATATCCGACAATTTTAACAATAGAATCAACAATAAATTGTCCAGTATGTTTACGATCTTCATCATATAAAAAAGCAAGAATATGTTTTTACATCACGAAATAACTATCCATCCAATGACAAGTAACAGTTAAATAATCATTTTTATTTGCAGCACGACCAACATCAGAAGTTAGAGACAATCTACATTGAATATTTTTTAACAATGTTGATAAATAAAAACAATATTGTGAATGAAGTCTAAAAATATCAGATCGACAAGTAGTTCTAGGAATACCGTTAAACATAGGATTATAAATTGCTTGTATATAACGAATAAAGGCATCAGAAGAAGGAAAATTAAAAGGCAAACAACCCACAGCTACCATTTTAGCTATTTCTTCCCGGTCCCTCAATTTATTATACTTCTTCGCTACGTGACCGGTTGCTGGGTCCATTCTAGTTTGCGTTGACCCACCAACATCCCCAACACCTTTTGCAATATTTAACTCTCTTTTGTGATCTTCAGCTACATGTCTCATTAAAGTACCCGTACCCCCTTGCTTGCCTCCACTTCTATGCTTATATATTTGTTGACAAATATTGCATTGCACCTCAATATCTGATATATGTTCAAAAAATTGCCATGCAATACTAGTTCTTTTACGAGGTTTGGGGGCACTGGGAGGACGAGAAGGGAGATTAACTGATTCAGATCTAATGTTAGCATCTCCTACTGCGGGTGTCTCAGCAATATTTTCATTATCTTCGTCTAAATTAACCGCATCTACTTCATTTTCTTCTTCTACACCGTAATTTTCCTGAACTTCTACATAATCCATATCGTGAGCACCTACACCTATTTCTTCCTCAAAAGGTGTACCAAGCGGTACCAGAGGTGAAGGCACACGGGTATATCTACTACTTGAACTACCTCTACCGCTAGTAATTCGCTTTTTACTAACTCTACCGCTTCCGGGACAAAAAATTTTAACACCTTTAGTAGCGAGGTTTCTTAATTTATCCATAATATAAATTAAATTAAACTAAATATATTCAAAATACACAAATATAATAAAATTAAATATTAAACAATTAATACAATAAATAAAAATTAAACGTAAGAGATGGAACGACAATACCAAATTTTGGAAGTATCAGAAGATTGCGACTTTAGAAACTTCCGTTCGTACTTTGTAAACGAAAAATTAAAAAATTAAAGTGAACACTTTAAGAAATTAAATATATTGAATATTTGAGAATTGAGAATTGAGATTTGAGAGAATGAAAAATTGTGTGAAAAATGATTTGAAGTCGTAGGGTATTTATAGATTTTTTTTTGGGATTAAAAAATATTTTTTAAAGTTTTTTTTTTTTTTTAATAAATGGGCCCAAACTAGCCGTTTGGACCCAAAAACGGCTATATAGCCATTGGGCCAACAGCTAGTTTGGCCCAAAAGCCAAAATCTCTTTTTTTTTTTAAAATTTATTCGGGCCTGGCCGGTTAACCGGTGGGCCTGGACCGGGCTTGGTCCGGGCCGGGTTAGCCGGCCCGACCCACTTGACACCCATAGCTCTAACACACGACTATTTTGTATTTTCTTCTTTCCTCTTCCGATTTAATTTATTTTGATTTTAATCTCTTTATTTTTACACCACTATATATATTCACTTCAGTTGCTCCTTGAACTCCAAACTCAATCTTGATTAATTTCCTTAGACTTTTACTCTGACTTCTAAGTCTCAAATCACTTTTCTTAGCTTCAAACTCATTCGTTATTTCGGAAGCACGCCCTACACAGTAGAACACATTTTTTGAGTATAAATTCATCACGTATTAGCTCAAACCCAATTAAAGTGTAATAAATAATAGGCAAAGATAATTAAAAATTCGTGTTCGTAGCCGATCAATATCCTCATTCCTCATTAATCTTATTGCTCCTAATATATCTACATATCCATCTCAGCATCCTCATTTCCACAACTAGTATCTTCTAAATATAAAAGTTCTTGACTGAAAAACACTTCACCCGCAACAAAATTGATCTAAACATCAATATATAGACCTTACCTAAAGGCTAGGTCAATAAGATGCATTAGAAACTCCACTTGTGTAACTTTCCTTGATTCTTATACTTCGATTTGTCCACTAAATATATAAATCTTTTTAGTCTTAACTGGATTTGCATTTTTGACTAAATTTGCCGTCTTTTAACACTAATTTCGTTATTAGGACATTGTCAAAAAAAAAAAAAAAAAACTACAGTAACATTTGATTTTTTTTAATCATTACTTAAACGCGTCATTGGCCGATTAATCCTTTTATATAAAGCAATGGAGACGCAACAAGACATGTTATTATCAATATTATTTTTCATCCACTTAATTTTAACTATTGTGTTACATCTTTTTATGTAATTTCTTCTAGGTTTTTGTTTTCCTTAAAGTTCAAAATGGGGTACACAACTTGTCTTTGGACATGCGATATGAAGTCATGATTTTAAATCAATGCTTTGACGCTTTAGTATAGTTCGTTATCTTATTTATGAATCATAATTTGTTCATTTGAAAAAAAAAAAATGTATAAGAATTTGACAATTACATAATATCCAAACAAAACTTCAAATTCATGTCAATCTTACTTGAAATCATGATTACGTAGCATGTTCAAACAGGACCAAAGTATCATGAAGTCTGCACAGAATTGTGTAAGCATCAATTCTTAATTGACCTAGTCAACTTGGATAGGGCACCTTAAAGAAAAAATCCCTAAAGAAAAGGACGAAATGGTCATAGATCAGAAAAGAAATACTTCTATAATTGTTATGTTGTAGATTACTTCAACTCGAAGAACATCACCATAAAAGAAACTGTAATTATTTGGATGAGCTGCCATGTCATTTAATAGGTAATGAAAATTGTACTTCCGATTGGCAAGAGATCGTGGAAGTACTTTTTAATTAGAAATGAAGGTGAAGTTTAAAGCTTATATGTTCGGAATTTTAAAAAAAATTTATTGAGTATTAAATAAATATTTTGTACATATTCAATAATTTTTTAACACAAATATAAAATTTGAACGATTATTATTGGATCCAGTCTAACCCGCTTGCTAGCTCTGTCCGATTTGAACAATCTAATTCAACATAGTAATGCTAGTTAGATTAGTCTAATCACTTCAAACTTAGAGAACGAAAAGACCCAAAAAAATGAAAATAAATAAATAAAAGGAGAATTATTGCGTAAGAAAAATTAAACTTTTATAGTAACTTTCTTTGGTTCTACCCAATGACTGTTGCTAAGACTTGTGCTGATTTAGTCACTGGTGATTGAGAAAATGGTCTATTACCCCTCAACCTTTAATCGAAATTTTAACTACACACTCAACCCTTACGGAAGATCTATTACTTCCTAAACATTTGTTTACTGAATTTATTATCCTCCAATTACTGACATGTCAATATAAACCAAGTAATAACACATCCGTACATGTCACGTGCCTAGGCCTACGCCGATATTCTCATTTTTCTTTCTAAGCAAAACAAAATATCTCATTCTCGTTCATCCTTTCATTTTTAAGAACCTTTTCATCTTCCTCTGTCCTCTCTCTTCTCTCTAACACCGCGATTTCATCTTTTTTTTTTTGGAGATTTTTATTGTAATTTAAACTTTGGTTGTGGATTTTCAAACAATTATCTTGTTGCTGTTATAATCTAGAAAGGTGTTTTTTCTTCTAAACTGAAAAAAATTGAATTAGAATTTTTAGCTAATCTCTAAATTTTAAAATTAATTGAGTGAAATTAACTGATGCTTTTTGTTAATAAGTTGTCTAAGTGTTCAATTAACAACATATTACGTTCATAAGTACATCAACTTAGGATTTTTGTTGATTGTTAAATTCGATTTATTAGAAATTAGGGCTTTTCTCCGATTTGTTGTTAATATGAAAAATTAAAAAATCAATTGTGTTTAATAGCATGTGCATGTTAATATCTTGTTATTTTGAGTGATTTTTTTTCCCTAAACTGATTTAAAATTAATTAGGGTTTTATCCTAACCCCTAAAATTAGAAATTAATTGAGTGACATTAAGTTGTATTTTTTGCTATTATGTTGTCTCAGTGTTTGATTAACAGCATATTACGTTCATAATTACATCAAATTAAGATTTTTGTTGGTTTTTAAGTCGGTTTATTAGAAATTAGGGCTTTTCTTCAATTTGTTGTTAACATGAAAAATTAAAAAATCAATTATGTTTAATAGCATGTGCATGTTAATATCTTGTTATTTTGGTGTTCAATTTGTAGCATGTTCATGAAATAGTTTTTTTTCTTTTTTTATAATATTTCTGCTATGCTACTATGTCTTATTTGATTCTTTATTATCATCAGGTAAGACATGAATGATTTTACCTTGATTATTCTAAGATGGTATCATGGTGGGGTGTTAGATTTAAGTAGTGGAAAATCAATTTATAAAGGGGGATTAGTTACAGAATTTTTGGATGTTGATATAGATAAGATGTCATATTTTGAGTTGAGAGACTATATTAGAAAATTGGGATATAGCACAAGCTGCACCTTTAGTATTAAAGCACCTAACAGTGGCATTTTGGTAGATGTTGATAATAATATGAATATCTTAGACATGATGTGTTTCTTGGAAGATGGGGATGAAGTGGAGGTATTCGTCAACCATTTAGTTGTGATGAGCCAATTGTTGTCCCTCCCCCCCAATCCTTTATTAGAATTAGAAAATATTTGTCATAGGAATTTGGAGGAATCTGATGCATCTTTTAATACTAGGCCTAACTTTAGGGTAGGTGAGGACCATTTAAATATTGAGGACCCTGCTTCTTTTTTTTTTCCAACCACACCTCCTTTCAATACCACACCTCTTTTCACCATTGCATCAAGGGCTGCTGTACTAAGGGCTAATGCTGCTGCACCAATACCAAGTGTTGCTGCAGTAGATGATATAGATGTTGGTCTTGCTGGATCTAATTTTTTAGAAGAAGAAGTAGAGGTTTCTAATTATTCTACTAAGGATAGTGTTGAGTCAGAAGGAGAATTAGTTGGAGATGATGATGAAAATGAGTATGGCAGTGATGTACATGAGGAGGTTAAAGAGTTGAGAGCTGGAAAAAGGAAGTTTCAAAAGAGAAAAAGAAGTGAGAGAGTACCAACTGACATTGGAGAGGTACCAATATATGAAGCAGGACTAGATACTGCCACTTACTTGGGCAGTAGTTGAAAAAGAGAACACAAACACCTGGACATAGTTTGTTAGGTGCATAAGGGATGACCTAAGGCTTGGAGAAGGTGAAGGTCTCACCTTGATTACAGATATGAAGAAGGTATGTAAACTATTTTATGGTTGAGGCGTTGTCAGTATTTAGGTGGACTTTGGGGTCTTGTGTTTGGCAACGTGCAATTTTCTGTGAATGTCGTATCGTTGTTATTTTATTGTGTTCTAGGATTTTCATGCTTTTGTATGTTGTCTTCTAACTTGAGCTGGGGGTCTATCGGAAACAGCTTCACTATCTCTTTAGAGGTAGTGGTATGGACTGCGTACACTCTACCCTCCCAGACCCCACTATGTGGGAATATACTGGGTATGTTGTTGTTGTTGTTACCCTTTTTCTTGTTATGTATGTGTACTAAAATGACTATTTAAAACAATTGAGGAGGTGTTGCCTCAATCTAAACATAGAAGATGTGCAAGGAACACCTTAGCTAATTGGGCTAAGGACTGGAGAGGTCTTTAAAGAAGACAACAGTTTTGGAAGATAGCAAAAAGTAAATTTAAGTCTCAATTGAGGAATGACATACAAAAGATAAAGTTGCTTGGTCCTAAAAAAATAATGAAAGAGTTAATGTACTACAACATTAATTACTGGTGCAAGATTTACTTCAACGCTGAAGTAAAGTGTGATTCAGTATATAATAACACGAGTAAGTGTTTTAATACATGGATCTTGACAGCTAGGCACAAGACCATCATTACCATACTTGAAGAAATCAGAGTAAAGATGATGACAAGAATAGACACTCTAAGAAAGTTTCTAAGTATTTGGTGTAGTAATTACTCTCTAATGTGTTTGAAGATTTTAGAGGAGAACATCAACAAGTATATGGATTGTACCATTGAGTTTAATGGAGTGTCTGGTTTTGATGTGAAAGAAGGGCTTTGTCAACATACAGTGGATATTGTTAAGAGGACTTGTAGTTATAGGTTGTGGCAGTTAAAGGGCATACCACGTGCATATGGTGTGACTGCACTGTTGTTCAAGAAACACCCCTTGTATGACTATATTGATAACTGCTACAGTAAGGAAACATATTGAATTCTTATGCCAATGTGCTTGAACCATTAACAAACATGGAAATGTGGCCTGTTTCATCAAACATTATTGTTGCACCACCTGAAATTAGTACCTTGCCTGGCAGGCCATCTAAGTCTAGGAGGAAGGAATCTGGAAAAACAAAGAAATCTAGAAAATTGCCTAGAACTAGACTAGTAATGACATGTAGTTTGTGTCACGATAGAGGTCACAACAAAAGAGGGTGCCCTCTAAGAGGACAATCAGCAGAACCAAGTGCTGCACCATCAGCAACACCTACTGGTTCAGTCAGGGGAAGAGGCATACCAAAGGTAATTTTAATACTTAATTTAGTATATTACTTTTCTTACTTCTCAAATTTCTTAACATTATTTTTATATGTAGAAAACTCCACCAGAAACACCAAATACACCTCCTCAAGGCAGTGTTGGTTCAGGCAGGGAAAGAGCCAGACCTAAGGTAATATTTACACTTCCAGACCTAAGGTAATATTACACTTCCAGACCTAAGGTAATATTACACTTGTACTAATTAGCTCAATAACTTTTATATAACTCTCTTCTTTTTATATGTATAGAAAACTCCATCAGAAATCATTAGTGCATGTCAACAAGAAAAAAAAGAAAAAGGAGACCAAAAAAGACAACACCAGTAGCACCTAGTGCACCTCCTCTACCTAAAACACCTTCTGCACCTACTATTTTCCCAACACCCTGTTGTGCACATTCTGATTATTGTGCATCATCTTCAATGGCTGGTACTACTAAAAGAGGAAGGGGTAGTGATTGGGAAAAAACATCTCCATTGAAAAGGTCAAAAGTAATGGGAATGGGTGTGTTCTAAGCTGAAAATGGATTCAAAGTCCTAAATTTAAGTATCGTACTTTGTTATATCTTGTGTAAATAATGAGTCTTTAATGTATGACAAAATGAATAATTTTTATCCTTCATTGCAGCCTGGCATGCCTAGCAGTAAGTTATGCTCTACTGGTCAAACAAAGGTGACAAGATCAACTGATATAACTGGTAGGGGTGTACATAGGTCGGGTTGGTTTGGTTTTTTATTAAAATATAACCAAACCAATAATATCGATTTTCTAAATCTATAAACCAAATCAAACAAATATACAATCGGTTTTCTTATTTCAGTTTTAGTCGGGTTTTTTTGATTTTTTTATTTTCTCGGAGTTTTTACAATTATAATGTGATTGAAGAAAAGAATTAAATGTTTTCACTAAAAAGATAAAAAAAAATGGTCATAGAGTAGTTCCAATAAAAATTAAGTTGGCAAATTACTAAGACGTCTAAACTACTATCTCTCAAAGTAATATTATGTGGATACCCAAGTAGTTCAATTTCTAAGTCACTAGTTACAGTAGCTTGTCTGAAAGTTTCCTTCACATAAAATGTGAGCATACAAAAGAACGAAGAATTGAAGACAATTTATTAAAAACTTAACTCCATAAAGTAATTAATTATAACATAATTCCATAAAAATAAAAAAAAAGAAGAGAACCTAAATCACAACTCGCCGAATGAGAAAAGTAAAATGAAAGTAAGATGAGGAAATAATGAGAAATCTCTGAAAACTTGGAAAGTGTTATAAATGTATTTACATTATAGTGAATGTCAATCGATATCTAATAAGAACTATCAAGATCTAGTTGGGATCTATCAGGATTTGAAATATCTGTCTTTTAGTCCGGATCTAGGAGTATTTTTTTCCTATAAATAGAGGAGTTTTGTTAATTGTATTCTCAACAATCTAATGATTTCTCATCCCTCAAGAAACAATTACTATCTATTTTCTCTCTACTCTTCTTCTTTGTTCTTAGTTGTTTCATGACACGTTATCAACACGAGGTTCTGTCTTTCAGTTTATATTTATGCCGATATTAAGGTAAGTGGTGTAAAATAATAATAGGCTAACTAATTTTATTGAAGGTTATTTTATAGGATTGTTCATGTATGATGATTCATAGCAATTACTAATAGGATATAGGATTGTTACAAAAGGTTACTTTATACATGAACAATTTTATAGGACTGTTCATGTATGATGATTCATAACAATTACTACTTTCAAGACGTTACAGAAGGTTACTTTATAGGATTGTTTTTATTTTTGTCCGTCTTTGTTGGCTGAGACATGATAAATTACGTAGCGATGTGTCACAAAAAAAATATTTTATGTTCTTGTTATATGTGACAATTTTATAACCAATTGCTACCACATCAAAATGAGACTCTGTCAAACAAGGTGAGACTATAAATCTAAAGGATTTCAAGGTTAGTACTTCCTTATGTTATTTGTCTTTTGCTACTAATGATAAATTATTGTTGGATTTGAGGAAAAATAATTGGTTTGGAATCATTTATGTTTTAAATTTATTCCTCAAGAACAATATTATCAAAAGAGATGATAATATGTTGGGTTCAAGTCCCATTGATTTTTGCCTAAGTTGTCTTTATATGGGTAAGATGTTGAGTTTAAATCTCAATGCACCATACTTATGATATTATGATGGCTAAGGCAAAATAATGGGCATTTCGTGAAAGGTCATGAAATTCGACCCATTGAATATGCTCCATTCCATGAAGTGAATGTGGTAGCAATATATGATAAGTCTGAAATATGACAACTTACTTCATTCTTGAGGTGTATATGGTAACAGTGTATAATATGTCTGAAAGAAGACAAATGATTGAATGCACGAATATAAGCGTGGAGGGACAATATGATAATAATCATCAAAAGTAATAATATTTTCACACGCTTATTATGACTATAAGATATGTTAGAGAAAATTCTCTACATTATATGTATGCCTCGATTTGATCTTGAAGTAGCAATATCATGAAAGAAGTTATAAGCTATTAGAATTTGATAGGCTTAAGACACACTTATAATTCATTCCTGGGGAATGAGAACTTATTAATGCAAATGTGCACTTGATTGCGATGGTATCACAACTCACCTCCAAAAGAGGAAGAATAACTAAGAAGAGTTATTTCAAAATCTACTTATAAAATAGTAAATTTGAAATTTATTCATGTAATACTAAATTTGAAATTTACTAAAGTAAAATGTACATGTCATGGTAAACTTGGAGTTTACTAGAATAAAAGTTCATAAATTGATATGAATGATTGTGACATCTCGAAGATGTGCTTATTGAGTATTAGACATATATTGAAGAACTAGAAGATTCTTCGAGATTTATTTATATCGCTTGTTCTCATGATAAATTGGTTGGATCAACTAATATTGGGATTGGATCCCTTAAAATCTGAAAAGTATAAAAGGTGAAAAAGAGATCATTCACCTATTATATGATATATTGAAAAGAAGCATCAATAAGATGATCACATGTACATTCATGGTCAACCTGCAATTTGACATTAATTAAGTTGTTGCTCAGTAAAATTGAGTTAAGAGCATAACTTTCAGATTGTATAATCCAGACAATTCATCTTGATGATGATGATTTGGCATTGAATGCCTTTGATAAATAGCTAAACCATTGTTAATGAGAACAAAGTTTCATGTGTTGGTCTGAAATATGATATATTGCATACAATAGCACTTGTATGCATTAGAATAATAAATTATAATTATTTCTTCCCTCTCAATTGGTTCAAGGCCCGGAACCAATTATTTCATCTAATAATTTTAATATGCGACATACGATTAATGAATATACCATGATGCACAAAGATGGATTCCTCAAAGAAAGTGGAGGATGTATGTTAGTTTTCCTAACATAAGGGGAAGATTATAAGCAATTATGAAATATGTTAGCAATTATCATCAAATCCTCTTCAAAAGATAATTCAAGTCAAATGCTGAAAGCATCTCATATTAAGCTGCAAGTGCTCCTATTTTGTGTCCCTAAAGGACAAAGTCCATACATGCGTGAAGCATGGTAGACCAATCGGTTCCAAATGAAATAATCCTTGAAAAATAAAGAGCAAATAATCATAATAAGAAGGCAATGTGCTCTTGAAGAGCCTACGACATAACACTTCATGAAACCTTATGAGAGGTTTAGGTACCTGAAAATAATGAAGTTATGAGATCTCAAAATGTTATGTCAAAGTGTGAACCGATACGAAATGATATATCATCATTATCTTTGATACAATATTGTGAAATATTATGAAGATCCAAATTCTACGTTTTGTTTAAGCATGCTGACGTAGAAATATTTATCAAGTGACCTGAAAGGATGCATTTTGGTAAGCGTAAAACTTATTTGATTTGTAGTCCAGACACTTGAGATGTCACATGTAATATGTTGGATATTGTCACTTGATAATAATCTATATTAAAATCCCTAAAGGATTCAAAAATGATTGAAGCGTATAAAGTTTCTGGGAAACTTGTTTATTATCCTTATAAGGGATAAATTGATGGTTTGAAAATTATTGAAACTCTTGGAGAGTTTTCAAAAGCAATAAGATTATTTGCTGAAATGAGAAACATACCGAATTGGATTTGTCTTGAAGTACCATATCTTATTCCAATTGGTGTACTAATAAAAATTGCAAATACTACAAGACATGATATAGCCCTTTGGTTATTTTGTTAGCAAGGTACATTTCTACTCCTAATAGGAGACATCAAGATGGGATAAAAGAAATGAGCTTACTTTATTCTAAAGCTTGCAGTCTCGATCTTGTTGGCTATGCTGATGTTGGGTGCTTATTTGACCCGCATAAAGCTCGGTCTCAAACAGGCTATGTATTCATATATGGGGGTACTGCCATATCTTAGAGATATACAAAGCAGTCTATCTAGCTACTTCATCAAATCATGATGAGATGATAGCTATTCATGAATCTTGCCGAGAATGTGTATGGTTGAGGTCCATGATACATGTCATTCGAGAAAAATGTGGCTTGAAATGTGACAATGTACTCACAGTTTTATACAGAGATAATGTAGCAAGCATAGCACATCTTAATAGAGGATTCATAAAAGGAGATGGAACGAAGCACACTTCATTAATGCTTTTCTACATACATGAGCTACAAAAGAATGTTGATATTAATGTGTAACAGATTCGTTCAAGTGACAATGTGGCTGATTTACTTACCAAGTCTTCTCCAATTGCAACTTTGAAGAAGACGGTGCACAAGATCGAGATGCAAAGGCTCAAGGATGTTCTTATTTGGGGGAGTTAATACGCACTGTACTCTTTTTCCCTTACGAGGTTTTGTTCCACTGGGTTTTCCTTGTAAGGTTTTTAATGAGGCAGTCTATATGCGTAGTGTTAGAGATGTGTACTCTTTTTCCTTCACTAAATTTTTTTCCCACTGGGATTTTTCTAGTAATGTTTTAATGAGGCACATTATCTATCTAGACATTCAAGGGGGAGTGTTATAAATGTATTTACATTATAGGGATGTCTATCAAGATCTAATAAGATCTACCAAGGTCTAGTTAGGATCTATTGAGATTTGAAGTATCTGTCTTTTAGTCAGAAACTAGGAGTATTTTCCCCTATAATTAGAGGGGTTTTGTTCATTATATTCTAAAAAATCTGATGATCTCTCATCTCCAAGAGAAATAATAATTACTATCTATTTTCTCTCTACTCTTCTTCTTTATTCTTAGTTATTTCATAGCAGAAAGTAAAATGTAAAAAGTGAAGCAATTAAAGAGTTTTAGGTTTTTATATTAATATTGGGCTTTGTATTAATTTGTTATTAATGAAAAAAATACTATAATTAAAGGACCAAGAATATATATCTATTTTCTGAATATAAAAAAGTAATAAAAGTAATTAGAAAGTAGATTATAAGTGGAGTAATATTTTTTTATATATAAAAAATTAAAATTATATATGTATTACGTTGGTTCGGTTTGATTTTATTTTTGCTAATATCAAACCAAATCAAGAATGATCAGTTTTTTTTTTGCCAACACCTAACCAATCAAACCAAACCATAAGTTGGCTTTTTTCTTGGTTTGGTTTGATTCATCGGCTCGGTTTGACTTAACAGTTCGGTTTGTACACCCCTAATAACTGGTAACATTGATTATACACCAAGTAATACCAGTAAGCTGAAATGGAATGGCACAATAGCAATGTTAACAAAAAAACTAGAAGAGATTAAAGAGAAGAAAAGAAAGAAGAATGTGGGAAGCAGTTCAAATAATTCAAGACAAAATAGCATTCTTTAAAGTCAAAGATGCCCTGAAATTTATAGTGATGTTGATTATTTTAAGCACTGTTTTAAGTTAGTCCAGTTGGCATTAATTTGTATTTGAGAATGATGATGGTGAACTACTTACGGTTGCTATTTTTGGTTTTGTATCTTAATGAATGTTGCCTTATATTAGGCATTTTGGCTGTTGTCTTTTCTTAGTTGCTGAAAACAGTGTGTTGATGAAATTTTGCCTTATCTTAGGAATTGAAGTTTTAATGAATGATCGTATTTTGTTTTGTTCAAATGATGGTGTTGTGGTGTTGTTGTAAAGTTGTGTTGTTTTAAAATTGTGTTGTCACAATAGTTGTGTTGTTTTAAAGTTGTGTTGTCAGAACAGTTGTCTTTACAAAATGGTGGGGATGTTGATTATATAGTTGTGTTGACACAACATTGTAATTACTAGATATTAAGAGTAAATAATTTAAAGAAGATAGATTGAATTACACAAGAGAGAATTGAACACTTAACTAAAATACCATAACACATCATAATCCAATATGTCTATATAGGTAGAAACACATACAAACTCAAACATAAACAATCAATTAATTATACTTTAAACAGATTTATTGCCGATGAAAATGGTAACAACACAAATCAAAATACAAAAAAGTGTCTTCCTAATAAACCTATACCATTTTCATCTTTCATTGAGCCTCTTTTCCGAAGTCAACTTGTCAATTTGAACCTGTTTAAGCCATAATTTTTGTTCCAAATCTTTGATTTTGTTCACTAATATTGGAAAGATAAAATTTGATCTTGGATCAACTTTTTCTTTGTCCCTCCATAGAAAAAAATTTCATTTTTGATCCTATAAAAAAATTTACAAATCAGTACATTACCAACAAATGAATCTAAAGTGGAGCAAAATACGATGAAAATAAATACATACACCATAGTAGGGACAAGATCAAAATCTTCTTCTCGGATTTAATTTTGACCATGTAGTTTGCAAGTTCAATAAAATTTCATGTTTGTATCTCACTACAACATTGAACATTGGGTCTGATTCATCCATACAAAGCTTATTCAATTCTGCATTTTTCATATGACGAATTCCAACAAAATCAATCAATAAATTACGAACCCCAAATTAAAGTTGGACATGATTATAAATCACAACTTCAAGAGTTCAACAAGAAAATGGGATTAAAAACTAAGCTAAGAAGATCTTTTGAGAGAAATCAAAAAAAATACAGGAGAAGAAGTCTCAAAGAAGAAGATGGAGTTTGTATTGAAAAATTATCGTTGGGGACACACTTTAATAATTGGAGAAGGAAATATTATTATATTATTAAAAACTAATGACGTTATTAAAAAATAAAGAATTTAAAGTGAAAAAGAGTCAACTGACGCGCCCATGGGCGATGTAGTCACGTCCATTAACAGGTCAACAATTTGGGGGGTAATAAATTCAATAAAAAAATGTTTAGGGGGGTAATAGGTCTTCCGTGAAGGTTGAGTGTGTAGTTGGAATTTTGACTAAAGGTTAGGGGGGTAATAGACCATTTTCTCCTAGTGATTTATAAATACGATTATTTCGTTTATATATATATGTGTGTGTATGTATATATATGTATATACACACACCTATGTCAAGTGAAATTTATAACATGTATAAAGAGTGAGACAGTATGTTAAAAATAACTTAAATATTACGTGTGATATTCTATTCATTCCAACTTATGCATTGGTATTTACTAGTATAGAGTTTAAGAACACAAAAAATATCTTTTTATTGGATCCCTACGAAAATCCGTTGCCGCTATCTTTTGGGTGTGCAGTGTGCACTGAGAAACATTCTTTTTAAACCTATATCTAAAATTGTTAAGGTTACATGTTATGAACCAATTATCCCACATTGGAAAAATAGAGAAATGCTAAGGGGATTATAAGCCAAATGAGTTTTCCCACCTATTAGACTAGTCTTTTGGGTTGGGCTCTCCCATTTGGTTTATAACATTGGTGCTTTCATTGAGAGTCCCACGCATTGAGCCGTGACTCAGTGTGGTGTCCTTACGCGCTAGGAGTGGTGGCCTGGACCCAAGAGGGGTGCCAGCCGTGACCAACAAGGATCGATCCACGTGTGGGGAGTAGACCAACTGGGCGTAGCCGTGACCAACAAGGATCGATCCACGTGTGGGGAGTAGCCTAGACCCAAGCCAAGAGGGGTGCCAGCCATGACCAACTGGGCATAGCCGTGACCAACGAGGATCGATCCATGCGTGGAGCCATGACTCAGAGTGGTGGCCTGTGCGTCAGGAGTGGTGACCTGGACCTAAGAGGGGTACCAGCCGTGACCAACTAGGATCGTTCGTGACCAACGAGGTCGTTGGTTCTCAAGCGGAGGCGATTGTTATGAACCAATTATCCCACATTGGAAAAATAGAGAAATGCTAAGAGGATTATAAGTCAAATGGGCTCTCCCATCTATTAGACTAGTTTTTTTGGATTGGGCTCTCCCATTTGGTTTATAACATTACCTCATTAAAGTTAAAATGAAAAACTTATGATTAAATTATTTTTAAATAAGCAAGTGTGATATTTTATTTTGGTACAAACATAAAAAAAAAAGACGTATATTGCGATTAGGGAGTAACAAAATTAATGGCCATGTTTTTCTTTTAAAAGTCAGTTTGACTCATTTTTGAAATTGAATTAATTCTTTTTAGAAAATAATTTATCATCGTGTGATGGCGTGTCCTATATATCAATAAATAAGAAATTTTCAAGTTGAGGGGAGCATAACCTCAATTCACTGTTCTAATTTGTAGCCACTGACTACTTGCAAAAAACTAAAGCCCAGACAAAACTATACAAAATTTGCACAATAATAATAATTAAATTAAGCAAAAATAATTGTTTAGCATCTCAGCTAGACCATTTCTATACAAAATTGTAACACTTTACTGAAGGTATTCCATTTGTATGAGATCAAGTCTGTAAGGTTCAATGGCCATCGAAGGAAGATGAGTATGTGCAAAAATATTCAAATCCTCGTTTGTAATACTCCATTTTCCTTGGACATTTGCGACCTTTTTTTTGGTGGAATAGAGATGCATTAAGAATAAACTTGAGTTTTACATAGCAAAGCCTAGTCAGGCACAAAAACATAACTGTTGGGGTTAACACTCCAAGAACTGGTTACAGAGCGACCGAATGATTTTCCATTAAAGTCTTTCCAAAAAACTACTCCTACACTAGCAGGTGGAGTTACAAAAACATAGAATTTGTCAAAAAGATCCTGCTCTGAGCCTTGCTTTTCCATCAGATCAGTTACTTTATTCTGCTCCCTGTAAGTGTGAAGAACTGGAGGCCCCCCCAAGCTCCTCAGTAGTGACCTGTATTCATATATATCTAGATCATATAGTAAGTTACCATATTGAAGCATTCTAATGATTTCCCGAGAGTCAATGCAAATTTTCAGGGGTTTCAGATTTTGCTCAAGGGCTAGCTTTAGGCCTTCTGTCAAGGCCAAGAGCTTTATGAGATTGTTGGTGGCATGGGCAAAGCTTTTGTAAAGCCAATGACCTAGTCCCCTATACAGTTCCTTATGACTTCCCCGATCCCCTCTCTACCCGGTTACCAAAACAAGATCCATCGGTGTTAGGCTAAAAATGGTTGGTGATTGGGGGTACCCATTTAATGGTGACATTGTTTTTAGGAGGGGAAATAGTGAAGTTGCCCAGGTGGTGATATTCCACAACCTTAGCGTGGGGGATGCTAAAGCAAGGCTGAGTGTTGGTGTTCTGAAATTTGTTGGTATTTCTGGTTTTCTAGAGGTGCCAGAGGCAAAAGGTTAGGAGGGTGCCCCAAGGAGTTTTTGTGTCAAACCAGTCCCTCCTCAGATTTTTTCATGTAGTGATCCAATTGTTGGTATTAAACATAGAAAGCTGAAGATAGGTACTCCCCCTATATTTTTGGATAAGTTTTTACCAAAAAGACTTGGCTAAGGAACATCTAAAGAAAATGTGCTGCTGGTCTTCAGGGATAGTGTTGCAGCTAGGGGTGTACAAACCAAACCGTTAAGTCAAACCAAACCGATGAATCAAACCAAATCGAGGAAAAAATCGACTTATGGTTTGGTGTTAGAAAAAAAATTGATCATTCTTGGTTTGGTTTGGTATTAGCAAAAATAAAGTCAAACCGAACCCAAACTGAACCGAAGTAATACATATATAATTTTAATTTTTTATACGTAAAAAAATATTACTCCACTTATAATCTACTTTTTAATTACTTTTATTATTTTTTATATTCAGAAAATAGATATATATTCTTGGGCCTTTAATTATAGTATTTTTCCATTAATAACAAATTAATACAAAGTCCGATATTAATATAAAAGCCTAAAACTCTTTAATTACTTCATTTTTTACATTTTACTTTCTGTTATGAAATAACAAAGAATAAAGAAGAAGAGTAGAGGGGACAGGGTTGGATGAGATTATCCGAGAGAAGATGGGAGTGGGTTCGGTGGAGGATAAGATGCGGTAAGGAAGGCTGAGATAGTTTGGGCGTGTGATGAGGAGGGACATGGGTGCCCCAGTTCGTAGGTGTGAGAGGCTAGCATTGGATGGATTCAGGAGGAGTAGAGGTAGGTCGAAGAAATACTGGAGGGAGGTGATCAGATATGACATGGAGCAACTGCAGCTTATTGAGGACATGACCCTAGATAGGAAGGTGTGGAGGTCGCGGATAAGGGTAGAAGGCTAGTGGGCTAGTACTATTAGGACTATGCACATAGGTGCCTATGGTTTGTGAGTGTTTGTTACTTCTATGCGGATGTCCCATTCATTATTTCTTAGTTCCATTTTTCTTATTGCGTGTTGTCTTATATCTCGTATTGCATATTTCTCTGATTTATGTTTTATTATTCCTTACACCTTATCTCTGTTATTTTTGTGTCTTTTATTTCTATTTCTGTTATGTCATCTATCCTCATGTCTACTATTCTGTATCTTGAGCCGAGGATCTATCGGAAATAGTCTTTATACTTCTTCGGAGGTAGCGGTATGGACTGTGTACATCTTACCCCCCCTCCCCAGACCCCACTTTATGGGAATACACTGGGTCTGTTGTTGTTGTTGTCAAAAGAAAAAGAGTAGAGAGAAAATAGCTAGTAATTGTTATTTCTCTTGAGGGATGATAGATCATCAGATTGTTGAGAATACAATGAACAAAACCCCTTTATTTATAGGGAAAAAATACTCCTAGTTTCTGACTAAAAGACAGATACTTCAAATCCTGATAGATTCCAACTAGATCTTGATAGATCGTATTAGATCTTGATAGATATTCGCTATAATTTAAATACATTTATAACACTCCCTCTTGAATGTCCAGATAGATAATGCGCCTCATTAAAACCTTACTAGAAAAAATCCAGTGGAAAAAAAAATTCAGTGAAGGAAAAAGAGTACACATCTCTAACAATACGCATATAGGCTGCCTCATTAAAAACCTTGCAAGGAAAATCCAGTGGGACAAAACCTCGTAAGGGAAAAACATACAGCGTGTATTAACTCCCCCCTAATGAGAACATCCTTGAGCCTTTGTATCCCGATCTTGTGCACCATCTTCATAAAAGTTGCAATTAGAGGAGACTTGGTAAATAAATCAGCCACATTTTCACTTGAACAAATCTGTTACACGTTAATATCACCATTCTTTTGTAGCTCATGTATGTAGAAAAGCTTTGATAAAGTGTGCTTCGGTCTATCTCCTATTATGAATCTGCCATTAAGATGTGCCATGCATGCTACATTATCTCTGTATAAACCTGTGCATACATTGTCACATTTCAAACCACATTTTTCTAGAATGACATGTATTATGGACCTCCACCATACACATTCTCGGCTAGCTTCATGAATAACTATCATCTCATCATGATTTGATGAAGTGTCTAGATTGACTGCTTTGTATATCTCTAAGATATGGCAGTACCCCCACATATGAAAACATAGCCTATTTGAGACCGAGCTTTATGTAGGTCAAATAAGCACCAACATCAGCATAGCAAACAAGATCGGGATTACAAGCTTTAGAATAAAGTAAGCTCATGTCTTTTATCCAATTTTGATGCATCCTATTAGGAGCAGAAATATACCTTGCTAACAAAATAACCGAAAGGCTATATCATGCCTTGTAGTATTTTCAAGATACATTAGTACACCAATTGGACTAAGATATGGTACTTCAGGACCAATCCAATTCGGTACGTTTCTTATTTCAGCAAATAATCTTATTGCTTTTGAAAACTCTCCAAGAGTTTCAATAATTTTCAAACCATCAATTTATCCCTTATAAGGATAATAAACAAGTTTCCCAGAAACTTTATATGCTTCAAACATTTTTGAATCCTTTAGGGATTTTCATATAGATTATTGTCAAGGACAATATCCAACATGTCACGTCTGACATCTTCAAGTGTCTGGACTGCAACTCAAATATGTTTTACGCTTACCAAAATGCATCCTTTTAGGTCATTTGATAAATGTTTCTACGTTAGCATTCTTAAATAAACGTAAAATTCGGATCCTCATAATCTTTCACGATATTATATCAAAGATAATGATGATATATCATGTCGTATCGATTCACATTTTGACATAACATTTTGAGATCTCATCACTTCATTATTTTCAGGTACCTAAACCTCTCATAAGGTTTCATAAAGTGTTATGTCGTAGGCTCTTCAAGAGCACATTGCCTTCTTATTATGATTATTTACTCCTTATTTTTCAAGGATTATTTCAGTTGGAACCGATTGGTCTACCATGCTTCACGCATGCATGGACTTTGTCCATTAGGGACACAAAATAGAACTTGTAGCTTAATATGAGATGTTTTTGGCATTTGACTTGAATTATCTTTTGAAGAGGATCTGATGATAATTCCTAACATACTTCATAGCTGCTTATAATATCCCCCTTATATTAGGAAAACTAACATACATCCTTCATCTTCTTTGAGGAACCCATTGTTGTGTATCATGGTATATTCATTAGTCGTATACCGCACATTAAAATTATTAGATAGAATAATTGGTTCCTGGCCTTGAACCAATTAAGAGGGAAGAAATAATCATAATATATTGGTCTAATGCATACAAGTGCTATAGTATGCAACATATCATATTTCAGACCAACACATGAAACTTTGTTCTCATTAATAATGGTTTAGCTATTTATCGAAGGCATTAAATGCCAAACCATCATCATCAAGATGAATTGTCTTGATTACACAATCTGAAAGTTATGCTCTTAACTCTATTTTATTGAGCAGCAACTTAATGAATCTCAAATTACAGGTTGACCATGAATGTACATGTAATCATCTTATTGATGCATCTTTTCAATATATCTCATAATAGGTGAACGAGCCCTTTTTCACCTTTTATACTTTTCAGATTTTAGGGATTCAATCCCAATATTAGTTGGTCCAACAAAATTATCATGAGAACAAGCGACATAAACAATTCTCGAAGAATCTTCTAGTTCTTCAATATATATATAATACTCAATATACATATATTTGGGATGTCACAATCGTTCATATCAATTTATGAACTTTTATTCTCGTAAACTCTAAGTTTACCATGACATGTACCTTTTACTTTAGTAAATTTCAGATTTAGTATTACATGAATAAATTTTAAATTTGCTACTTTATAAGTAGATTTCAAAATAACTCTTCTCAGTTATTCTGCCTCTTTCGGAGGTGAGTTGTGATACCATCGCAATCAAGTGCATGTTTGCATTAATAAGTTCTCATTCCCCAGGAATGGAATATAATTATGTCTTAAGCCTATCAAATTCTGATAGCTTATAACCTCTTTCATGATATTGCTACTTCAAGAGTAAATCAAGGCATACATATAACGTAGAGAATTTTCTCTAACATATCTTATAGTCATAATAAGCGTGTGAAAATATTATCACTTTTGATGATTATTATCATATTGTCCCTCCATGCTTATATCCGTGCATTCAATCATTTGTCTTCTTTCAGACATATTATGCACTGTTACTATATACACCTCAAGAATGAAGTAAGTTGTCATATTTCAGACTTATCATATATTTCTACCACATTCCTTTCATGGAATGAAGTATATTCAATGGGTCGAATTTCATGACTTTTCACCAAATACTCATTATTTTGCTTTAGCCATCATAATATCATCTGTATAGTGCATTGAGATTCAAACTCATCGTATTACCCATATAAAGACGTCTTAGGCATAAATCAATGAGACTTGAACCCAACATATTATTATCTCTTTTGATAATATTGTTCTTAAGGAATAAATTTAAAACATAAATGGTTCCAAACCAATTATTTTCCTCAAATTCAACAATAATTATATCATTAGTAGCAAAAGACAAATAACATAAGGAAGTACTAACCTTGAAATCCTCTAGATTTATAGTCTCGCCTTGTTTGACAGAGTCTCGTTTTGACGTGGTAGAAATTGGTTATAAAATTATCACATATAACAAGCACATAAAAATTTTTGTGTGAGACATCGCTACGTAATTTATCATGTCTCAACCAACAAAGACGGACAAAAACAAAAACAATCCTATAAAGTAACCTTCTGTAATGTCTTAAAAGCAGTAATTGCTATGACTCATCATACATGAACAGTGCTATAAAATTGTTCACGCATAAAGTAACCATTTGTAACAATCCTATAGCCTATTAGTAATTGCTATGAATCCTCATACATGAACAATCCTATAAAATAACCTTCTATAAAATTAGTTAGCCTATTAGTATTTTACACCACTTACCTTAATATTGGCATAAATATAAACTCAAAGGCAGAATTTCATGCTGATAATGTGTTATGAAATAACTAAGAATAAAGAAGAATAGTGGAGAGAAAATTGATAGTAATTGTTATTTCTCTTGAGGGACGATAGATCATCAGATTGTTGAGAATACAATGAACAAAACCCCTCTATTTATAGGAAAAAATACTCCTAGTTTTTGACTAGAAGATAGATACTTTAAATCCTGATAGATCCCAACTAGATCTTGATATATCTTATTAGATCTTGATAGAAATTCACTATAATGTAACTACATTTATAACACTTTTCAAGTTTTCAGAGAGTTCTCATTATTTTCTCATCTTACTTTCATCTTACTTTTCTCATTCAGCAAGTTATGATTTAGGTTTGTTTCTCTTCTTTCTCTTTTTCTTTTTATGGAATTATGTTATAATTAATTACTTTATGGAGTTAAGTATTTAATAAGTTGTCTCCAATTCTTCGTTCTTTTGTATGGTCACATTTTATGTGAAGGAAACTTTCAGACAAGCTACTGTGACTAGTGACTTAGAAATTGGACTACTTGGGTATCCACATAATATTACTTTGAGATATAGTAGTTTAGACGTCTTAGTAATTTTTCAACTTAATTTTTATTGAAACTACTCTATGACAATTATTTTTTTTTAATCTTTTTTGTGAAAATATTTAATTGTTCTCTTCAATCACATTATAATTGTAAAAAAACTGAGAAAACCGAAAAATCAAAAAAACCCGACTAAAATTGAAATAAGAAAACCGATTGTATATTTGTTTGGTTTGGTTTATAGATTTAGAAAACAATATTTATTGTTAGTTATATTTTAATAAAACCCGAACCAACCAGAACTATGAAAACCCCTAGTTGTAGCTATGAAAAAAGGTGGAGACATTCAAGCCCTTTTTTGAGAGAATTACTTTAGTGGGCAAGCTATTGTGGTGCATGAGCCACAAGAAGGTCTTGATTTTGTTGGGGATTCTGAGGTGCCAGATCCAACTTGAAGAGATGTGGTTGGCCTGATAATTGCCTCTAGAGATGAGTGTCTTGACTGAGGTAGTTACTGTGAAGAAAGGCAATTTAGATATTAGTGGAGATAATGGGGGGAAATCAAAAAGTAGAAGAGTAAAATCCCACATCCCATTCTTCCAGATATCTTTGACCATAATAGTGTCAGAAGTAAGCAAATTTAGGCCATGGAGGATGGATGATAGGGGATGCATCCCCGGGATCCATATATCATCCCAGGCCTTAACCTTGTTTCCATCTTTGATAGCCCAGAATTAAGCATCCTTACATAGGTTCCAGCATTTATGGATGCTATTCCATGTCCTAGAGCCCTTGTTTCCACCTTTACTTCTATTCCCATATTTGGAAATAAGAGTCTTGACCCATAGAGATATGGGATTAGTATACAATCTCCAGCTTAGACTACAAATGAGAGTTATTTTTAATGGCTACAGTTTGTATGCCTAGACCACCCTTCCTTCTAGGAAGAGTGATGGTGTCCCACCCAACCAAGTGTATTTTTTTTATATCAGTGGCGCCCCAAATAAAATTCCTTTGGGCTCTGTCAATCAGTTTATGGATATTATTAGGAAGGTGGTTATATTGCATGACATGGTTGGGCATGCTGGCTAAAGAGTGTAGACACGTAATTTTGTCCCTCAAAATATTAATTTTCACCTTTTTACCCTATCCTATTGTGTACTCTCAACCATGTAATTATTCCTTCACAAAAGTACAAAAATAACAACTCTAAGCAAACCCATAACAAATTTTATCCTATCCTAATCACCCCTACCCTACCCCCACTACCCCTACCCTAACCTCACCACCCCTAACCCCTTAACAAATATATGCATATCCATATATGGATAGAGATGAAAAGAAAAGAGGGGGGGGGGGGGGGGATAAAAAACAGAATTCCATTTTTTCAAGGGGGCCCACAGGGAATTCCCTAATTGATATATACACACACATCATCATCTTCATGAGGGGGACCATATTCACATCACAATAAAACTCACCCACACAATTCTTAACCTCACGCCATTTTGAGCACTCCATTTTTGGTTCTTTTCTTCACCTTTGTGATATCGTTACAAGAACCATACACACACCCACAATATTTTGGTCTCCTCTATAACACACACATACACAGATGTTGAGAGGTAGGTGAGAAATTAAGAGAGAAAGGTAGAGAAATAATGAGAAGAGGGGAGTTTATTTGGGAATTAAGAGAACAGATTGAGAGAGAGATCGAACTAGAGAGAGAGATCAAACTAGAGAGAGAGATTCGAGGCCGAGAGATCAAAAACTAGGAGGGGAAATCCAGTCAGCTCGTCGGATTCCAGGCGTGGTCCAGGTTCACTAGATCAGAAATGGGTTCAGTTGATTTGTTTTTTTTCGGCAATATCTATTTCAGTTAAAATTGGTTTTTGATTTAGCGATTTCGCCATTAGATTTTGATTCGAATGAAGGTCGGGTCAAAGTTCCGAGTTGGTCAAGTTCGTTGTCGAGGTCGGGTCAAGGTATTCCGGTTGGAGCTATAATCAAATATTTTGACGGATCGAAATAAAAGTAACATTGAGGTCCAATTCTATCTTCTCTCGCTTTAATTTTTACGTAATCGTGAATGATTTGTGTGTTTGGTATGTTTGAATCTTGATTGTGTATTGGTTGATGTTGGATTTAAATGTTGAAAAGTGAATTGATAATCGAAGCATGTGTTAATCATTGATTGATGAAAATGAAGTTGGGGACGGGAATCGAAATTGGTAAAAGTGAATATTATGGTATTGTTGATGTTGAATGTGATATGTCGTCGAGTGGGTAGGCAAACAATAGGCTCGAGTAGGCAAATTAAGAATTGGTGGATTGTTGGAATATTTGAAACATTTGTTATATGTCTTGTTTACCGTATTTGAAAAGTGTATTCATTTGGTTGGGGAATGCCCTGAGACACATTGTATTTATTTACCGGGGAACCCCCCGACATATTATGTTGGTGGAAGACGTTCGTAATGAAGGCCCGAGGCATCGGGTGAAGCATTGGAGCTTAGTCTAGGACTAGTTTAAAATAGAATTTATTTTTTTGCATAGTTTTTATTTTGGACTGTATAATTGGACTGAACACAATATTTTGGGTTTGTTTTGATTCGTGTGTTTGATTGATTGTTTTATATGTTTTCTGTGGTTTATACATTTGTAATGTCCAAATTAGCCGACACACTCTACCAAGAGACCGTGGTTGAACCACAGGATCGAGGGGTGCCTAACACCTTCCCCTCGGTTAACAGAATTCCTTAGCCGGAATCTCTGTTTGCAAACCGATTTTAAAGAGTCAAACAGTTTTGAAAAGGATTTCCAAAGGTGACTTGGCACACCGAATTTATGTCAAGTGGCGACTCTGAGTTTAAATATAAATAATCCTTTTCGAAATAAATTTTCTTCATTTTAGCACTTTAATCATAAAAACACTTTCGAAACTTAAAAATATAATCTTTTAGAGTTAAAGAAAGAGGGTGTGACAGCTCTGCCGACTCTGCTGGGGATCTTTTCAGAATTTGAGCTTATTTTTTGGAGTCATATCAGCTTAGTTTGGCACTATAGGTGTATAGAAATTTTATTTATTATTATTTTTTGTGTTATTGTTGTGCATTTTCATGCTCTTTGTTTACATTTTTTATTTATGTGTTACCGCTTTATATCTGGCATCATGTGTATAACCCGAGTTATTTTTCTGCAACAAGTCCATAGTACACACTGTGTACACGACCTATAGTTGAGTCACCCTTATCTTGGGGGTGAGCCATTGGCTGGTATGGATTAGGTGGACAGCTAAAGCAGCCACTATCGACCATATGTTCCCCAGAACAACCTTGTTAGTAAACCCCAGCATAGGTCAGCCTTTAGGTCATACTTATGTGCATCATATTGAGACCTAGTGGGGCCTATTTGGTCCTTTGTAGGAGACTCACCTCTGACGCATCCCTACGTGCTAAATATTGCATCTTTGAGGGTAATGGGGTCATTTGACGGATTGATTTAAGGGAAAGCATGTGCTAAATTCAAATAGAGTGTGTAGGCAAGGAAAAAATGAAAAAAAAATAGAGAGGAAAAAGAAAGAAAAAGTGAGTCAAAAATTAAAAAAAAGAAGAAGAGTTTCGTAGTTTTTAGAGTTTTTTATGGCTTTTGTTTTTCACAATTTAAAAATTCAAAAAGATATTTTTACCTTTCGCACTCATTTTCTCAAAAACATCAAAAATATTTTCCTTTGTCTCGTTTAGCATGCATTCACAATTCGAAAACTTCAAAAAGATTTTTCATTCATAGGAGTTTTTATAAAAGGAAAATGCAAAAAAAAAAATGTTAGAAATTTTTTACATTTCTTATAACGAAAATACCAAAAAGATTTTTGTTTCATAGTTGTTGATGTCATTTTTCTGTGGAGTGTCCAAATGAAAACTCTAAAGATTTTATTAATGTGGTTCATCGTCCGTCTTTGGTTGTATCTCTTAAATCAGGGTCTAGCTTGTTATTTAATCATTAATTGTCCAATCTGGACGAACTACACACCCCTGATTCTCCTTTCTCGGGAGTGAGATACGTAGGCAACCTATTGTGAGTTTGGGGATCTTATTTAAAAAAAATCCAAAAAGATTTTCTTCACTCTTTATTTAAAGTAGGTGTTTCATACATGTCTTGAAAAGAAAATACTAAAAAAAAATTCCTCGATAGTCGTATGTTTCATTTTCGGTTGATCTTATTTCAAAATCCAAAAAGATTTTCTTCACTCTTCATTTAGAGTAGGTGTTCCATATATATCTTTAAAAGAAACTACAAAAAGATTTTCCTTTAATAGTTTCAAGTTTCATTTTCGTATAAATTTCAAATCGAAAATCCAAAAAGATTTTTCTTCGGTAATCATAGGTTTCATTTAGTATAGGAATTTGAAAAATTCAAAAAGATTTTCTTCACTCTTCATTTCGAGTAGGTGTCATATACATCTTAAAAGAAAATCACAAAAAAAAAATATTTTCCTTTAATAGGTTCGAGTTTCATTTTCGCATGAAATTCAAAACTGAAAACCCCAAAAAGATTTTCCTTGGTAATCATAGATTTCACTTTGTATAGGGATGTTTAAACCTGAAAAATACAAAAACATTTTCGTCAATTCTTTTGAAAAATTGTTATTTTCTTTTCTTTTTAAAGGTTCAAGAAAAAGAAAAAGAGTTTAATTAGCTATGCTGGCAAGACTTCACGAACTACTCACACCTAATTATTTTCTCTCGGGAGTGAGATACGTAGGCGCCCTTCTTGGGTTCGATGATCTTTTGAAAAAAAAGGAAAAAAAAGGTTTTGAAAAAATGTTGAACTCTAATACATTTGTTATCTCTTGTTCAGTTAGTTTAAGGTGGTTGGTTTGTGGCATCTTGTCTAGTCCTTCTTATCACGCCAAATCTAAGAAAGGGTTAATTGTGTCCAATAAGGATATAAAGAGTGACCTCATGGATAAAACAAAGAGTCAAGAAATTGAGAGTTTAAAGGAAGAGAATTTGAGACTAAGACAACAAATGATGAAAATGTATCGAGTTTGGACTAGCGGGTTGCCTCCACCTCCGTTCTTCATTTTTGACCCTGCAAATACCTTGAGTCTTCCACCAAAATCGTAAAGTCAGTTTCCTACTGTTGTTGATGCACCACAGCATGCCTTGGAATCTATTCCACGTCAAATACACCTCAATACTTTCACCACTCTTTCTTTAACTCGTCAGTATAAACCTACCACATTCACAGCACCACTTACTGTCGGTGCTTATGTTGCTCAATCTTCTACTGAGGCTTCCATTTTGACTATCAATCCAATGATTGTGTTTTCCCAGTCCATTACTGAATTCACGTTCAATACTGTTAATGATCATTGCTATACTATTGATCCGACAATTAAGTTAAGTGGACCGCCAAAATTTCTTACTAAGAAGCCAAGCATGCCAGAGAAAATGGTTGGGAAAGTGAAGAGTGTAGAAAATGATATGAAAAGTTCCCCGAGGCTTGTGGGATATGAATATGTTTTATATAAAAATTGGGGCATATCATCAGGTGGTAACCTTCCTCCAAGATTTGAGACATCAAAATTTGGGGAGCCTGATGGATAAAAGGATTCTGTGAAACATTTGGGATGACATTGCCATGAATCAAGTAAAACTAAATGAAAGAAGAAGGAAAAATGCACCTATTGTCATGCTAGGGCCAAAGCAGAGTTTGAGAGGCCAAACCCACCAATACCGTCAGCCTCAATCCCGAGCTTACAAGCTGGATCCACATAACCACTTGCAACAAGGTTCCTTTCTCCAAAATCCAAGAAATCCCATTTCACTTCCTCAATATCCTTTGAACAATTCAAAGATGTATGCTCATCCATCTTCTTATCCATAATGTCATACACCTATCTATCAACATTGTCCTCAACCTCCACAAATTTACCAAGAAACCTCTAAATCCAAGTTTCACCCGAGGCCAGAGTTCGCGAAGAGAAGGAAGGAAAAGGATAACTTCACTCCTATTCGGGAATTCTATGCCAATTTGTTCCAGAGAATGAGACAGAGGGGCATGATCACTCCTCCCCTTGGATATACTCTTGACTTGTATTCAAGTAGTTTTGATCCTAATGTATGATGTGCATATCATTCTAATGGTCATGGTCATAGTATTGAAGATTGTCGATATTTGAAAAGAGAAATTGAAAAGATAATTCAAGATGGAGCAGTTATAGTGCAGAACATTGACAATAAGGAAAGCTCTAGTCACAATTATATGCAAACCAGTGGCTAAGATGTCAGGCCAAGTAATTAAGAAGTCACCCCTCTCCCTACTAGGAATAGGTCTGGTAGTTTTTTTTTTTCTTCTATTTTTTGAATTATTCAGGGTTGTAGTTTGGGATCTATCTTGTTTTGTTTCTCTGTCTCTTTGTTTAAACCCTTCAGTCTTTCCTTTTAATGAAATGTGGTGTACCTTGTTTGTTTTATTTTATTTTAAGTTATTTGTTTGTCTGCTTTACACAATGCATCTTATGTTGATTCTAGTGCTATGACACGCCTGCGAAATTTTCAGTCAGATCTTGAAATCCAACTTAATCATGAAGCATTTAATCAGAGAGTTAAAGTTAGGAAAAGAGAGGATCCGAGAAAATAGGTAGAGTGTTGAGACATTTGGGGACAAGTTCAAGCCTTCTTTGAAAATTAAGGCAATTATTTTGAGAATCACAAGAATAACTTGGTCATAAATTGAAAAATATAGCTCAATTAGGTCAAATAGCAGATGTGTGCTCCCGAGGATCAGAACAAAAATCAACTCCACGAAAGCATAATTCATTCAATGTGAGGGATGTACAACAAAGGTGGAGTTGTATGTTTGACAAGTGTGGAAGAAGTGACACACATGCTCAGTTAAAGTTTGTGTTGTAAAAGTGTCACAAATGATCTTTATCTTTCACTTTCACATTGCATGCTATGTACTAGCATCTTCAAGGATTGATTCGATGAAGGCATTTCATTTCTATCCAAATATTGTTTCATCCTTTGTTTACCCCATTTGAGCTTTATTTCTATTTCTTTCATATCCCTCTTTTGGAATCAAGATAGAGTCAACAAAGCTCAAAAATGAAGTGTCGAACAAAAAAAAAAAAGTGTCAAAAAAGTTTTTTAAAAAAAAGAAAAAAATGTCCAAAAATAAAAGTGTCAAGGAAAATAGAGTAAAAAAAATCCAAAGAGAAAAGAGTGTCAATAAAATAAAAAGAATAAACAGTCTAAATCATGCAAAATAAGCTGCTGGAACTACGTGCGACCTGATTCTCTTCTCTCGGGGGTGAGATACGTAGGCTGCCCTACCCAGGGCTTGGTCCAACCAAATAAACAATTTAGAGTCACCCAGTCAAAAGAAACTGGGGCATGAGGTAATCTCATTGTTTGAGTCGATTCCAAAAGTTATAAGTCCCACCCAATAAACAATTTAGAGTCATCCACTTCAAGTATCGTTTGGGCCCCATGCCATCCTTTGTTTCAAACCCTATCCAAAATATAAGTTACAACCAAAGAAAGACTTTCAGATCAATCTTTGAGAATGTTAAGACTAAGCATGCAATGGATGTGATGACGCATTTTGGTAACTACTTCTCTTCCTCGGCATAAGGAATCAGTAGAGAAATAAAAATGAGAGTCTTATCGGTGAAAACCCTCACGGGTGCCGTAAGATGATGGTAAGCTGAGAGAGATAATAATGAGAGAGTTTTATCGATAAAAACCCTTACGAGCACTGTAAGACGACGGTGAGTTGAGAAAAATAAAAATAAGAGAGTCTTATTGGTGAAAAACTCTCACAGACACCATAAGGCAATGATGAGCTAGGAAAAATAAAATGAGAGAGGCTTGTTGGAAAAAATCTTTCTAGGATCCACTAGTCGAATGAGGTCTTAAATGCAACTGACCTAAGGAAACAACTCAATTTTGAGGTCATTAACTCAACAACAATTGGTAGAAGGTTTTGGATGGAAAGATCAGGCAGTTTAATCTGATATGCATGGCATAATCATGAGAGAGTCTTATCGGTGAAAACCCTTACGGGCACTGTAAGACGACGGTGAGTTGAGAAAAATAAAAATAAGAGAGTCTCATTGGTGAAAAACCCTCATGGACACCATAGGGAAATGGTGAGCTGGGAAAAATAAAATGAGAGAGGCTTGTTGGCAAAGACCTTTCAAGGCTCCACTAGCTGAATGAGGTCTTAAATGCAACTGACCAAAGAAAACAACTCAATTTTGAGGTCATTAACTCAACAACAATTGGTAGAAGGTTTTGGATGGAAAGATCAGGCAGTTTAATCCGATAAGCATGGCATAATCATTAGAGTTGACTGTCATTTCTAGATAAATTTTTCATTTCTTTGTTTTAAACGGGGAAATTCATTGTCTTTTCTTTCTTCTCTTTATTTTTATTTTGTTTTCTTGAGTCAGTGGTCCAAATAAAAGTCATTGTCATTTTTCTCTTGTCTTTGAGTCAAGTCCATATCAAAACAAGTGAGAAAAGATTTCAAAACTGGCTACCAGCTTCTTCAATTGCACAAAGCAAGACAAAGTCAGCATATGAAAGAGATATGATTGTGAGCTGAATAAGGCATGCAGAAAGTTTTGTTATTAGATAAGCTGGGGAACTCATGAAAATACCAAGGTTTAAAGGGTTTATCTGAGAAGCATGACAAAGCAGAGATACTGTGTTTATTTCAGAGTCACTCATAATAATCTGAGTTTGGATCAATGACATGACAAAGCAGGGGAAAATGCCAGCAATCTGAAATAAAATGAAGGGAATGAACACTGGAGCAAATGTCTGGAAAGCCAAGTGCTGCAAGCCACCACTAAGTTTTTAATTGACAAATTTTCTTTGTAGAAATAGGGACAAATTCGCTTCACTTAATTCAGCTACCACTGGAAATGCATATCCGTGAGATTTTACTTTCTGTTTAGGACCCTCCTGAAAAATGGGATTTTACTTTCTGTTCAGGACCCTCCTAAAAATGGGATATGACTTTCTGTTCAGGACCCTCCTAAAAAATGAGATTTTACTTTCAGTTCAGGACCCTCCTGGAAAATAGGATTGTACTTTTTATTCAGGTCCCACCTAGAAAATGGGAATTTACTTTATCTTCAGGACCCTTCTGAAAAATGAGATTTTACTTTCTGTTCAGAACCCTCCTGGAAAATGGGAATTTACTTTATGTTCAGGACCCTCCTGAAAAATTGGATTTTAATTTATCTTCAGGACCCTTCTGAAAAATGAGATTTTACTTTTTGTTCAGAACCCTCCTGGAAAATGAGATTTTACTTTATGTTCAGGACCCTCCTGAAAAATGGGATTTCACTTTCTGTTCGGGATCCTCCTGAAAAATGAGATTTTATTTTCTGTTCAGGATCCTCCTGGAAAATGGGATTTTACTTTCTGTTCAGGACCCTCCTTAAAAAATGAGATGTTACTTTATGTTCAGGACCCTTCTAAAAAATGGGATTTTACTTTCTGTTCAGGACCCTCCTAAAAAATGGGATTTTACTTTATGTTTAGGACCCTCCTGAAAAATGAGATTTTACTTTCTGTTCAGGACCCTCCTGAAAAATGAAATTTCAATTTATGTTCAGGACCCTCCTGAAAAATAGGATTTTAATTTCTGTTCAGGACCCTTCTGAAAAATGAGATTTCACTTTATGTTCAGGATCCTCCTGAAAAATGGGATTTTACTTTCTTTTCAGAACCCTCTTGAAAAATGAAATTTTACTTTCTGTTCAGGGCCCTCCTGAAAAATGAGACCACACTTTCAAAAATTAAATACTACCTTATGATAATCTTTGTGTGGGATAGTTTTAGTTCTAGTTTTGATTTTGATTAATTTCCGTTCTAGTTTTGATTTTGGTTTCAGGATTCTGCTTGAAGAATAGGGTGATGAAATTGAAAGTCAGGAGCCCTCCTGAAGAACAGGGTGATAAAATTGAAGGTCAGGAGTACTCCTGAAGAACAGGGTGATGAAATAAAAAGTTGATGAAACTGAAAGTCAGGATCCCGCCTGAAGAACAGGGCAAATAAGTTGAAAGTCAACAGATTAAAAAATAGCAAGTCAGGAGCCCACATGGAGAACAGGGTGAAGAAACTGAAAGTAGTCAACAAGTTGAAGAAATTGCAAGTCAGGAGCCCACCTGAAGAATAGGGTGATGAAACTCAAGTTAAGAGTTCAAAAGAAGCTGCATAGATAGGAGTTTTGTAATTTTATTTATCTTTTTAACTCTTGTAATTTTTTATTTTTGATGTAACGACAGAGTCGTGACCGGAACCTCGACGGGACCTCACTTGACTCTCCAACTTGGTATTGTCCATCTTTTTCTAATCCTTTAAGGTACCTGCGGCTTAACTCGCTCATAACTTGGGTAGGTAGGATGTCCTAAATCAAGACTTGGTCTCCCTCCTTCCTTCTGTTTCATTCTTTTTGAATAAAGGTTAGGACAAAATTCTGTCTCGTTGTCTACTTCTTTGTTTGAAAACACTACATGTTTACATTCAAAGGGGGCATGATGTAGACACATAATTTTGTCCCTCCAAAAGATTGATTTTCACCTTTTTACCCTATCCTATTGTGTACCCTCAACCATGTAATTATTCCTCCACAAAAGTACAAAAATAACAACTCTAAACAAACCCATAACAAATTTTATCCTATCCTAATCACCCTTACCCTAGCCCACTACCCCTACCCTCACCTCCCCACCCCTAACCTATATACGGATAGAGATAAAAAGAAAAGGAGGGGGGTCAAAAAATAGAATTCCATTTTTTCAATGGGGCCCATAGGAAATTCCCTAATTGATATATACACACACATCATCATCTTCATGAGGGGGACCATATTCACATCACAATAAAACTCACCCACATAATTCTTAACCTCACGCCATTTTGAGCACTCCATTTTTTGTTCTTTTCTTCACCTTTGTGATATTGTTACAAGAACCATACACATACCCACAATATTTTGGTCTCTTCCATAACACACACACATACAGAGATGGCGAGAGGTTGTGAGAAATTGAGAGAGAGAGGTAGAAAAACAGTGAGAAGAGGGGAGTTAATTTGGGAATTGAGAGAAGAGATTGAGAGAGAGATCAAACTAGAGAGAGAGATTCGAGGCTGAGAGATCAGAAACTAGGAGGGGAAACCCAGTTAGCTCGCCAAATTCCAGGCGTGGTCTGGTTCGCCGGATCAGAAACGGGTTTGGTTGATCTATTTTTTTCGGCGATATTTATTTCAGTTCAAAATGGTTTCTGATTTCGCGATTTCTCCATTGGCTTTTAATTCGAACGAAGGTCGGGTCAAAGTTTCGAGTTGTTCAAGTTCATTGTTGAGGTCGGGTCAAGGCATTCCGGTCAGAGCTCTAATCAAATATTTTGACAGATTGAAATAAAAGTAACATTGAGGTTCAATTCTATCTTCTCTCGCTTTAATTTTTACGTAATCGTGAATGATTTGTGTGTTCAGTATGTTTGAATCTTGATTGTGTATTGGTTGATGTTGGATTTAAATGTTGAAAAGTGAATTGATAATCGAAGCATGTGTTAATCATTGATTGATGAAAATAAAATTGGGGACGGGAATCAAAATTGGTAAAAGTGAATATTATGGTATTGTTGATGTTGAATGTGATATGTCGTCGAGCGGGTAGGCAAATAATAGACTCGGGTAGGCAAATTTAGAATTGTTGGATTGTTGGAATGTTTGAAATATTTGTTGAATATCTTGTTTACCGTATTTGAAAAGTGTATTCATTTGGCCGGGGAATGCCCTTAGACACATTGTATTTATTCACCGGGGAACCCCCCAACGTATTATGTTGGCGGAAGACGTTCGTGATGAAGGTCCGATGCATCGGGTGAAACATTGGAGCTTAGTCTAGGACTAGTTTAGAATAAGATTTATTTTTTTGCATATTTTTTATTTTGGACTGTATAATTGGACTGAACACTATATTTTGGATTTGTTTTTATTCGTGTGTTTGATTGATTATTTTATGTGTTTTCTGTGGTTTATACATTTGTAATGTCAAAATTAGCCGATACACTCTACCAAGCGACCGTGGTCGAACCACAGGATCGAGGGGTGCCTAACACCTTCCCCTCGATCAACAGAATTCCTTAGCCAGAATCTCTATTCGCAAATCGGTTTTAAAGAGTCAAATAGTTTTGAAAAGGCTTTCCAAAGGTGACTTGGCGCACCGAATTTATGTCAAGTGGAGACTCTGAGTTTAAAAGTAAATAATTCTTTTCGAAATAAATTTTCTTCATTTTGTCACTTTAATCATAAAAATCCTTTTGAAACTTAAAAATATAATCTTTTGGAGTTAAAAAAAGGGGGTGTGACAGAGGATTTGGCTAGAGTTACCCAACCGGTCATGTTAAGGAACTTGGTTTTCCACCCTACAAGCTTGTTGTTCAGATTGTCAATAATAAATTGGAAGTCCCCCCTCTCAGGTTTCTTGTAGAAGATGGAAAAACCCAGGTATTTGCCAAAAGAGTTGGAGGGGTGTATGCCTAGGATAGAGGAAATGTTGTCCTGATCATTCAAACTACAGTTTTTTGAGAAGATGACTTTAGATTTTGCATAGTTGATTCATTACCTAGAGTGGGAACTGAAGCTAGAAAGATCCTATTGATGGTTTGGCAGTTCTTAAGATCAGGTTTTGCAAATAGAGTGAGGTCATAGCAAAGAAGAGATGGGAGATGGGGGTCCACCTTTGGAGATGGATATAGGATACTAGTGAAGGGTGTCAACCTCAGAGTTGATCCTCCTAGAGAGGAGTTCCATGCACAGAATGAAGAGGTGGGGTGACATGGGATTCCTTTGCCTAATACCCCTAGAAGGATGGAAGAAGTTAGTTTCCCCCCATTAACAAGAATGGAGATAGAGGAGGTAGAGATGCAAGAGAGGATGTGTTTAATGAGGTGGTGAGGAAAATTGAAGAAGTGGAGTGCCTGCCTAATGAAGGACCATTCAAGCCTATCAAAAGCTTTTTCAAGGTCTATCTTAAGGATCATGTTAGCCTTCTTATCCTTCATTTTGGAGAAGTGACTAATATATTCCTGGACAATAATGACATTATCAGAGGCTTTTCTTCTAGCCATGAAACTAGCTTGGTTAGAGCCAACGATCTTGGCAAGCATGGGTTTCACTCTGATGGCTATAATCTTGGTAATGACATTATATTGAGTATTGCAGAGGCCTATGGGTCTAAAGTTCTTGAGGAAAGTGGCATTTCTGCATTTGTTAATATTATATAGCAATGTTGAACTTTGCAAATAAATTGGATTATATCAACTTAATATTATATATTTATAATTTATATACTCAAAAATTATACAATAGAGTATATCAAAATACACTTGTAGACGTATACAAATGAAATCAACAAATAATTGATACCCAAGTCCCAAGCACAGGAAGCCGGCAGGAAATAGTAAAAGTGGTGCAAGTTTCAACTAAAAACAATAATAAACAAAGAAAAATATCCTTTACCTAAAAACCAAACAAAATAAAATTTCTCTATTGTCCTTATCATTGTCTCCTCAACCCCAAGATTTTATTAGTTATAAAATGACCTCCAACTTACTAAAGAACTACAAGAACCACTTCAATTAGCAATCCCTAATTAATTTCTCAAACACCAAGTAAAACATCTTCCAACCTAAGTGTATTTTCAAGAAAATTAAACACAAGAAGTTCAAGCAACTTGCTAGCTAAATTTCATCATCAAATGGCATCTGAAAAGAACAACAATTATTCTGATAGCTCAAGTGAAGACACGATGGATCGCGAATCGGAGAAATTCAACGATGATAATACTGGTATGGGACGTTCATATGAGTGTAATTTTTGTAAAAGAGGGTTCACAAATGCTCAAGCTTTAGGTGGTCACATGAATATTCATAGAAAAGACAAGTTGAAGGCCAAGCAAAACAATTCTCATCATCATCAAGAATCTACTTCAAGAAAATTATCCCAACAAGAAGCTAATTATTATGCCTTTGATAATTCAAGGTTCTCTGCACCTAATTCAAGTACTCATGATGAACAACATCACTATTCTAGGGCACAAATGAACAGTTACCAATTTTTCTTCCAATTACCTCAAAACCCTAGCTACCAACATGTTTATACTAATCACCATGATGATTCGCGTTCGAGGCATGACAATTGTTATGATGCTAATAATCTTAGTCTGAGAATTGGACCTACAATTGTTGACGATGATGAAGAAGATCAAGGAGGGAAGAAAAATGTCGATGTTGAACTTGATTTGGAGCTTCGTCTTGGCTATAATAATCACTAGTCAATCATCGTTAGTGATCAATTTTTATTTCTATACTTAGTAGTTTGAAGAAATGATCATGGTGTACAGAAATCAAGTGGTTACCCATTGAAGTGCTTTATTCAGAAGCCGAAAGGGGAAAATAGGGGACCAATTGGTGAGTAAAATGTTTTAAGTTTGTTTAGAAACATCAATATCTCTTTCAAGAAATATGTGCATATATTTACACACTATAAGTGAAAATCTTTTGTGTAGGTATATGGACATTGTTTGCAAGTTCTGTTTTGTGTGTTCTTCTTCTATTGCTATATATGTATTACTTTAAAGAAACATTTGTGTCTCAATGTTCTATAGTATTTTTTCATGATATCTTTTTCGATTTGCTTTGATATGCTTGAGCCATTTGCGTACAGTCTACCCTCCTCAGACCCCACGTGTATGTTGTTTTTGTTGTGCCTCAATGCGTTTGTGGTTGATACATATATAGCAGTTCTTCTAATTTTCTTGTCATTAACTTCAAATGAAGCAAACAAGGAGTATTACTTTCTAGTCTCCAAATTTTCTGTCATTTTCCCCCAATTTAATCTTCACATGCCAAGAAATGACGATGGTCAGCTAGTAGCCTAGTACTATGACTAAAAATTGAGTGATCATCAATGATTATCTATGTTCCGAGGCTTATGCCATTTACAGCATCATGCAAATTTAGGAATTATTTTTCTTAGTTATATGGAGTAATCTTTCTATATAAGTTGAGCCATGCAAACAATTAATTAGTTGTTAAACATTTTGGAAGTAAAGATATATCCTATTCGTTTGACTTTAGAGTTTAGAGAGATGGAAGTAATTATTGTATATACTATGAAAATAGTTTGAGTGTTCAATTGTACTCATTTCTCTTTGATCATCTCCATATATGGACTAGTAATGAAGAACATACTGTTGAATATATTTTTCCACATTGGTTCTTGATGGGATTATTGGTTTCCTTACATGGTTTTGAGATACTTTTATTTAATTAACTAAGTAGTTTAATTCTAGATTTACTTGATGTTGAGTCCTCATATTATATCATCACTATTTATATGGTTTTTGGGCAATTATAATCTCTAAGTTAGCTTTTGGAGCAGAGTTATACCTAAGATCTATCATTTTATCATGATATACTCATTTAGATTCTCGGTTTATCGAATGTCGACCCCGCGTATTAATATATTATCCACACTGCAATTGATAGGCTTGATTCTGGGGGAGTTTTGAGTTTCTCAAATCGGTCACGTATGGAGGACTTAATCTTTTTATATGATCTTGAACAAGCTGAGTAACTAACTTTTATCGTTAAATTAGGTCCAAATTTTTCAATCGCACCCACTCTACTTATGAAATTGCATGTCAATAGAGATCTCGAAAGTGTTTATGAACACTAAGTACCACACACATGTACACAACAAAAAAAAGTAAAAAAAATGGGAATTAATCCTATGGAACTTATTGTAGTAGATAATATTTTAGCACATGAGCTAAAAACACATGATCATAAGTGTCATTATTTTGGCATAAGCTTTATTGATTTACTGAAGCTTCTAAAATGATTATAATTTGTACATTTTACTCTGAACAGAATGATTATAATTTGTACATGTTACTCTAAAAGAATTTTGTATGGATTATGTGGACTTGGTGGGAGGAACTTCAATGCCATGGCAAAATCATATAGGATAATATGCAAGTGCTGATTTCACTTTTTTTTAGCTTCTTCCACCCTAGGTTAGGACTTAACAAGGTCGATTCTTAGAATTTCCCTAGAATTCATCCATATATACGTATTTCTCTAAGATTCCTACAAAACAAGACTAGGATAATCAACTAGTGATCACTAGTTCAATGACATCACATTAATATTTCAATAAAGAATTAAAATTGTAAAATGTTGTAAGACGTTCGAAAAAACACCCATCTCTTCTTCTTTGTTTGCTAGAGTGACTCATAGAACAACTCTAGTAGACCAATATTTATCAAAATTAGCCACCTGGCCTAATTCTGAAGCATTGCCTTTCGTAACAAAGTCAAAAAGAAATGATGTGCCTTCGGAATCAGTTCATATTTGGTTACGCGAAAATCATGCATAATGTAGAGGCACCTATATTTTCTAAAGTACTCTCGTGTTTCTTCTTTTATTAACTTATTCATATTTTTTTTTACAAAGAATTGAGCTCATATTAATTATGCATGTCTAAGAGATTGCATAGGAGCTGAACAAGAAGCTGTAGCTTTAACATAGTTATTTACATCATAGAGAAGTAGACACTCCCCCTTATTTTTGTAGATATTTCACTCTGTAGAATATTTTTTTTCCCTTGTAACTAGCCTAGTTGTTTTCTATGTAATTTTAATTTATGTTAATTTACTTTATTTAGCTTGGACTAGTAATTAGTAACCTCTAGAGTACTTTGAACTTTCTTGATTCTTCTTCCTTAGTATTATGTACAAGTGCTACACTTGGTGTGCTATTTTTGTTTAGTGTGTATATGTCAAGACACCTACTCCTTAGTAATGCCCGAAAATGATGCCCCTTGCTTTTGTAACATGATAAAATCTTGTGATAAAGAATAACTAGTCATCACTTATTGTCTTCATTTGCCTAGAAAGATAAGTACACAAGTAATTAATTGACTAAGAGGAATTGGCATTTTTCATATGCATATTTATCTTTAGGTTATAGTTTTTACACTAGGTATATTTTCTTGATCATGCTTCTTTAGATAGTCATTGTTGAGTTTCCATATCTAGTAGGGATAAGGTCTCTTTATGTGATCTTGAGTTGATCTTTAGTGTTGTATATTAGGTATAAGGTTAACTTCTTATCTTGATGTAAGAATCAGCCAGTAAAATTAATCTCAATTCTTGATTTACACGATATGGAGTACATCATATTAAGTCCCCTACTATGATATTATTTATGGGTTTGTGATAAAATTCCTTTAGGATTTTACAGAGTCAAAATCAACTTTCAAATATGTGTAGTAGGTATAAATGTCTTTAAAGTATGTGTGTAGGTTCAAATATGTCTTTAAAGTATGTGTGTAGGTTCAAATATTAAGTCCCCATATTATATTTTGTTAAGTTTTGAAGGAAATAAGGACATGGACAAATTTGGACTAAACTATCAACAGAAAACAAATTCAGTAAACTTCACATAAAGCAACGGGGAACAAACTTAGTAAATTTCGCATACTTTAAAGACATTTTTTTACCCTTTATCATAATATATAAATGGAAAATGGAAAAGTGAGCTTATAATTAATTAGGACTCGAATGTTATAAGAAGCTTTTTCTAGAAGCATCATTATATAATATATAATTATTTCGAATTATTTTGTAGTATCGTTTTGCAAGCTGTTTATGACTGTACATAACATTAAAGACTAAAATGGTTAAAGCTTTTCGCCAAATGGAGAGTAAATTAAACTATGATATAATTTCTTTTTCTTTATTAACTTTTCTAAAAATGTATTAACAGATATTGTTCTCTTACAAGTTACAACTGTTTCTTTGATTTTTGTTGTTGTCGTTGTTTGGTATTATATTTAACAAAGAAATAGTCAGTTATATGTCGTTACTGCTTAGACTAGTAGTAGTACTACTTTTGGTCACTTTGTTAGAAATTGAGAAAATGGAGTCCCCGTGTAATTGATATAAAGTTGCTTACATGTGACCGTTATATGTTTAAGGAGTGGAAACAACCTCTTACAGAAATGCAAGGTAAAGTTGCGTATAATATACCCTTGTGGTCTGATCCGTCCCTGGACCATGCACATAGAAGGAGCTTTATTACACCGGTCTACTTCCTTGTGATCCGATCGTTCCTCGAATTCTATGCATAGAGGAAGTTTTAATGCACCAAATTATTTTATCTTTTATTTTTATTTTTTGTAGTCTGATTTAGACGCTTAAATTTTGGACCCCTTTCTCTTGTCCAACATGTTACACTAGGTCAATTGGTCAAACTGTGTGAAGTTTCACTTGAAAGTTTGAACAGCAAAATGTGCCTTAGAATTCAAATTTAATATAAGGGAAACTCCATGACATTTTGGCGTTTAAACTTACACAAGTGAAATTTTATTAACGCCTTGGAGTTCCAGGACATAATTCAAACTCTGATTTTTTAATTTTTTTTGGTGTTTTAGCTAAGAGTATTTTTCTAAATTTTATTTTCATATTTGCATAGTCTTGGCAGCTGATTAATAGCCTATTTGAGCAAATTTTGAGAGGTTAAAAGTATTTTTTTTTTTTTTAAAAAAGGTGTTTAATCATGCGTTTGAGAGAAAATAAATACAGGAGTGGCAGAAACTATTTTTCAAAAGCGAAAAAAGTACTTTTTTTTCCCGTAAAAGCACTTTTGTGATAAGATGCACTTAGAAGCACGTTTAGAAAAGGTTTTTATCAAACACTAATTACTACTCGGAAGTGTTTTTTTAAAGTATAAATAACATAAATACCAGCCCTTTTGGAAGTAATTACATTCTCTCCCACTTTTTTATTTACTTTACTTTCTCTCTCTATTAATATATATAACATAGCCGACATATACATAACATTCTGTGTATATTTTGGGATTTTGTAATATGTTTAGAGAGTTGAGATTTTTTTTGTAATATTAGAAACATAAATTGTGTATTTGTGTAATTTTTAGTTTTTTAAATTTATTGGCCAAACAGATATAAATGTTGATTAACGATCGGAAAATGGCTCTAGCTATGGGCCAAATTCCTCGGATTGGTCATTGGGCCTGGGTCTGTCTGATGAAGGCTTGACTTGGAATTGTTGAATGTCAGCCCATAGGTACAAGGTAAAGCCTAATCTTATAACCCAACCATTTAGTATTCAAACTAATATTGGTGTTAACATGGATATAAGGTTATCCTAGAGTAATTAACATCATATTCTTTTACCAGATATATAAATTAAGAGATTATAATTATAAGCTAGTAGTACTCATTGAGGGATTTTAAAAAAAAAAAAAAAAAAAAAAAACTTGAAGCAGGAGCTGGCCTTTGATCATTGGCTCAACCACAACCGCTGATGAAGATGTCAGTAAAATATGCATGCAGATTGGAATAAATGAAATTATATGCAACAGTCATTTTCTAATATAATAATTATTAGTTGAATGACAATATGAGAAATTAATTCTAATATTTTAATGGATTTAATGCCAGATATGAAAACCAATTACCTAAGAAGTTCCATCATACTAGAGTGTTACATATAAACAAAATTTCACTTGTGAGTGGTGGATTTATATTTATATACTTGGACTTCTATAACTATATATATCATACAAATTTTTGCTCAAGATCATATAAACCAAAATACTGTTCATTTTGATATAAGACTCTGTACACCATTATTCATTTGAATTCTTAAATCACGTTCTTGAATATGTAATGCATCTGAAAGCTATCATCTATAGTGGGGAACAGACGAGACTTTCTATACTCATGCATGCAGTTAGTCGAAATTTTAATTGAGGAGTTTAAAATATATAAAAGTAAACATACAAAAACGTCAAAAAAATTCACCACCCTGAAAGTCGTCAAATGAAATTCGGATGAACGCCTCCTCCCTCCTTACTTGACTCTGCCCTGACCCTGCCACTCTCATTGGTTACCTACATACATACCAAAGAGATCTAGAATCTAAAGTCTATGATTCCTATAATATCTTAAAATTAATAGATATACAATAATAACTGTATTCATATTTTCTTAAGAAGACCACCTAGAAGGTATTAGGTAACATTTAATTTTCCACACTTATCATTGTATCAATAGGACCACAATTTTTGGTTCCCTTAAAATATGCTTTTAGAAATGTGAAAGGGACTTAAAAGTCTGCAATTTTACAACCAGACATTTAACAGTCTATATTATAATAAACAAACTGAAATTTCATCTTGACATGATATATTGTGGTGTTCGTTGAAGCGTCTTAGATCAACTGCCAAAATAAGTGTTGATGGTTGTTGCCAGAGTTATTCTAGGACTAAATCAAAGTCCTGAAATGTACATGTCTAACATTATGGGATATGTTCCTAAAGAATATGTTATTATGCAACATTATGGGACACTTCTAGACCCTTTTTTGTTAAAACTTGGTACCACATTCATAAGTCTCCATTCATTTGAGATTCAAGGAGATAAATACACATCTATAATCAGACCTCTCGAGTTCAAAGTACTAAGTCGTCTTTATTAGAGAGCGTTTTAAATACACACGGTGCGAATTCGAATAGCCTACAAGTAATAAACTTCTATTACCACTGGGCTCGGATCCAGTTTAATGTTCTTAAGCTTTTCAAATTTATCCAAAATTCACATTGACTAAATTAATTAGTTATTTATTCTTCTTTTTTTTTTTCCTAGTAATTTGACGCTTAAAAGTAGTTTTTAAAAGCTGGTCAAACATAAATTATTAACTAAGCACTTCTTGATGATTTAGCCAAACAGAAATTACTATTCTTCTAAAGTGCTTTTTAAACAAGCACGTTTAATAAAAAGTATTTTTCAAAATAATTAAGTTGATTTTGGCATGATCACTGGTGTGCTCGTTTTTATCATCTGATTTTTGTGTTGCATCACATATAGTGGACAGTAAAGAGATTGAAAAATAGTTATGGCTTAGTGATTCAATGAAGTTGTGTTAAACATAATTTTAATTTTCAACGAAGACAAACACTGGATGATTTCTTCGAATTTGTTCTAGCCTTGATGGATAGAGTTATTACCTGTACCTGTTGTTGGTGGGAGACATCAAGTATCCCGTAAAATTAATCAAGGTACGAGCCAACTGACGGGGACATTACTATTGTTAAAGAGAGAGAGATTGAAAAATAAAAACCACAAAAAGCTAGGGAAATAAAGTGAAAATTGACTTTCTCTACTCTAATCATGTTGTGTCTACCAAAACTTATGAAACAACAATGACTTCTTTTTTCCATCCTTTTTGTGAAATATATCTAGTGCAGCAGAGTAATTTAATTCTTTGGAAAAAGCTTTTCGAAAATGAAAATATTGTATCCTTCGTATCACTAAAAAGGAATATAATGACAATAACAATTCAGTTAAATTTCATAATTGATGTATGAAAAAAATAAAGTATATGCAAATCTTACTTGAGGCTTTGGGTCACACGTGACAAAAGACATTTAAAATGAGGTGTAGGTGACATAAGTCTTAATAATTAAGTAGAGGTGAAAATTACTTAATTATGAATTAAGAAAGTTTGGAAAATTTTAAAGTAACCCACAAGTTTTAAAATTTACATTTTGATCCAAATGTTAGTTAATACAACGGGAAACAAAGGGAAAAAAGGTGCCTTTATCTCTCTCCTCATCCGTTTTTATTTTCTCTCTCTTCGCGATATTTGTTGTTCATTGTTGTTGCTGCTTTATTCATCATCTTCTGATTCATTATCATCATCTTATACTTCATTATCATCTTCATATTCTTCTTGTTAACCATTGTGGTTGTTGTTACCCCAACTGCTGTTCTTTGACCAAATACTTATATCAATTTTTTTTCGTAAATCACTTTCAACTTTGGCATCTACTTGAGAGGAGACTTTGGTAAGTCAAATTATACTTGTTAGTTGAATTTGTCATCTGGGTTAACTACTAGTGTGCTGTTTTTTCAACAATAGCTAGAATGCGAACATGAATGCAACATAAGAGCAATCTGTTTAAACAGATCCATTATCTGCGGCACCAGATAAATGTTCTGTTGTAACAGTAGACTCATGTTGGATTCATATTTATAGTTCTAGGTGCCCGTAATATGAATCAAATAGATGGGTATTCTATTGCACCAGATTAGTAATCTGTTTCAACTGATAAATAATCTGTTTCACCAGATTACTAATCTGTTTCGAACAACAAATTACAGCTCCTGTCACAAACCCAAACCCAACAGATAACTCATATGTTCTTGCAAATGATACTGGAATCAAATTATTTCTTAATTGTAGACATATTATTCGTTAACAAATAGAAATAGACAGAACGAAAATTAAATAAGAAATAAAAAATCAAGTGCATCAAACATAATTTTTTATTAAAAAAAAACAAAAGAAATACATAGATAAAAGAAAAAAAGCTTAATTATTATTATCATCATTGTCATCATTATTATTTGTATGGCCAGCCGGCCAATCTTCAACCTGCAGCAGCAGCGCCCTCCTCAGCCTGTGGATCTCCCGCAGCATTCTTACTCTGACGGTGGCCAACTCCCAATGCAGGTCATGAACCTTCTTCTGTAGTTCCCGCATGGCGTCTTGTAAAATAGCGACATCCCACACAGGATCAGTCATATCTAGAAAACGCATAAGTTGACAAAACACACGTAAAAACAAAAGTAAAGAAAAGAAAGAATTCGAATGTAATGTAATATACAATGAATAGTTACAAAAAAATCAAGAAAAAAACTTACCAGAGACAGGAAAAAGCTATCAAGTCCTTGAAAAGAAAGTAGTTGAAGGTGTAACAAGAGCAAGGAATAAATAGTTTGTAGTAGAACGAACTATTGAGTAAGGAGGGACCTATTTATAAAGGATTGAACTTGAATGAGTTAGGCAAAAAATCGCAATTGTTCACCTCCAATTATTAATGACATTCTTGGCTACTGTAAAAAGTTATGACTTAATTAAATTAAGCAATATTGTGATAAGTCATGACTTTTCAACTTTGTTATTATTAAAATAATTAGTTCTTTCCAGGAACCGTTTTTACACTGAGTTGGACAACAGATTATATATATGTTGCATCATATAACTCATCTGTGACAATAGATATATAATCCGTTGCAACAAATAGATAACCTGTTGCATCAGATAATATATCTGTTGCAACATATAATCTATATATTTTTTTTAAAAAAAATTATCTTCATGATATCCAAATTTTCTGACTTTTTAATTTTATAAATTAATAAAGCAGATTTAAAGGTACAACTATTCATCTCAATTTATTAATGGCATTCTTGGTTACTGTAAAAAAATTATGACTTAATCAAATTAAGCAACATTGTGATAAGTCATGACTTTTTAGCTTTATTATTATTAAAATAATTAGTTCTTTCCAGGAACCATTTTTTTTACACTGAATTGGACAACAGATTATATATCTGTTACATCAGATAAATCATCTGTTACAACA
>NC_061113.1:15801228-15834613 GCF_002878395.1 Capsicum annuum | reverse complement strand
CAAATTTTCTGAATTTTAATTATATAAATTAATAAAGCAGATTTAAAGGCATAACTGTTCACCTCCAATTATTAATGACATTCTTTATTACTGTAAAAAGTTATGACTTAATTAAATTAAGCAATATTGTAATAAGTCATGACTTTTCAGCTTTATTATTATTAAAATAATTTATTTTTTTACACTGAGTTGGACAACAGATTATATATCTGTTGGATCGGATAACTCATCTGTTACAACAGATATATCATCCGTTGTAACAAATAGATAACCTGTTGCATCAGATAATATATCTGTTGCAACATATAATATATATATTTTTAAAAAAATTATCTTCATGACATTCAAATTTTCTGACATTTTAATTATATAAATTAATAAAGAATATTTAAAAACAAGAATATTTCTGGTGAATCTTTTACGGTTTAAATTGTGTTTATCATTTATTTCCTTATTCTTTTTTGTGAAAAGAATGACTTAATTAAATCAAGATGGTAAGTTTTATTATTGTGACAAGTCATGACTTTTCAGCTTATTAAATTTAAATAACCTTTTTCTCAATTTAAAAAATGAATACACCTAATTTTCAATAACCGTTTCTTTAATAACCATTTTTTTAATTGAGTTATGGCTGTTGCATCAGATAACCCATCTGTTTTAACAATATACCATCTGTTGCTATAAATCGACCATCTGTTTAAGGAGCTTTTTTTATTTCTTCCAACTGATTCATCAGTCGCAATAGATGAGGAATTTGATGCATCAACAACTTTTTTGTTTTTGTTTGTTGTTGAATGTGTTTAGACAAAAGTCACCGTCACGACTATTCATTCACTTTTTTCTTAACAATCATATCATCATATAACTTAATTAAATTAATCAAATGTTGTGACCTTTTTTAATTTAAATAATCTTTCTTTTACGATTATAATATCATTTAGTTCCTTATTATTTATTAACGAACCATTTTTAGGAGAATTTCTCATCATATGATTTTTCACCACTATCTGTTGCCACAAGTGCTCAATCCCTACCTCCAACCGTCGACATGTTCATAATAGAGAATAAATAGAATGATAATTAAATATTGAATAAGAATTAAAAATTAAAAGTCGATCAAACCAAACATATACATAAATTTTTTTGAATCCCTTATAAGTAGATTGGATATAAAAAAGGAAATTACAGACGCTAAAAGAAAGAAAAAACATAACCTAATTATTATTACTATTATTATTATTATTATTACTATTATTATTGTCAACCTGGAAATTTTCATCCGGCAACAGCTGGGCCCTTCTCAGCCTTGCTCCGAAGTCGGTCAAATCCCTCTGGAGTTCATCAAACTGCCTTTAAAGTTCCTACAAGGACTCGATATGAATCTTCTTGTACGAATCTAGATCTGCCGTATTAGTATTGTAAGTGTAATAAAATGAACGAGTGAGAGTGAGTGCGAGGAGGCCAGAGGGACCTATTTATAAAATGATTGAATTGGAAGTGGGGACTTGACTTAGTCAAATAAAAAGCCACGACTGTTCATATCCTTTAATTAAATAAAACTGATGACTTTTCGAATATGTAAATTAAAAAAAATTGGATCTAAATAAATACAATATTTTATCTTTTTATTGTATTTTTTAAAGAGACAGATTCGTAATCTGTTGCAAAATATATTCCACCTGTCAGATAACTTACAACATATGAACAATCTGTTGTAAAAGATGGATATATCAGTTTGCTTTTCTATCAGCTGGCGTCTGTTGCAACTTTCTAGTCATCTGTTTATTCAATTTCATCGAGAGCAATAAATATTTCTAAACACTTCTTGGCCAAACTCAATTTTTGCTCTTGGATTACTTCTCTTTTTTTCTTTGCATCCGTCAAGCTGGCCTCCAAATTTAATTTTTCCATCAATCCAAGAGCAAAAATTTAATTTGGAGGTCAGCTTGAAGGATGCAAAGAAAAAAAGAGAAGCAATCCAAGAGCAAAAATTGAGTTTGGCCAAGAAGTGTTTAGAAAAATCTATTTCTCTCGATGAAATTGAATAAACAGATAACTAGCAAGTTACAACAGACGCCAGCTGATGGAAAAGCAAACTTATATATTCATCTGTTGCAACAGATTATCCATATGTTGTAAGTTATCTGACAGGTGGAATATATTTTGCAATAGATTACCAATCTGTATCTTTTCGAAATAAAATAAAAAGATAAAATATTGTATTTTTTTAGATCCATTTTTTTTAATTTACATATTTGAAAGTCACCACTTTTATTTAATTAAGGGATATGAACAGTCGTGGCTTTTTGTTTGACTAAGTCAAGTCCCCACTTCCAATTCAATCATTTTATCACTGTGGTCGTTAAGCTCAGTATAGAGCTCTTGATCTTTTGTGATTTTGTCAACAAGGACCACTTTCTTTCTTGGAAGTTTTCTTATAATACTCCTTTTGGTCCTTCTTAGCTCTACACAAGGTCAAGGAGAAGTATGGAAGATTCTCTTTGAGTTTTTTCAAGGTAAGCACTCTCTCGGCTGATAAATCCTGTGTTGCAGTATATATGGATAGTGCAGCACTCAATGCAGAATATTTTTCTGGTAGAAGCAACTCTTGAGAAGACATAATCAGTAATCTATCGATATCAGCTTTCGCTGTGTCAAGCAGTTCTGATGATATATTGTCTTCTACGGAGAAGATTGATCAACAAAAAATCAAGTAATTGAGATCGTTTAATCTCTTGAGTAACTCAAGAAAAGATGTCTTCTGGATTATCAAACTTCACAGGGTAGTCTGGTGGTTCAATAACATCATATGTCTTATTTCCGGTATTAGCTAATGATGGGGAGATTCTGCCTTTTTTACCATCCTGAAAAGGAAAAGCACTCAAAATTAAGTGGAGTATCTCTACATAACGACACAAGATGAACTAAATCTAGCATTTAATTTTTCCTTCCTATTCCTCCCCTTTTTATCTTCTCACCTTTTTCAGATCCGAAATTTTTCTTTTTCGGATACTTGATAATGCGTTGAAAATTGCTTTCTTTCTCCTCTTAGCCTTAATCTCTAATGGAGTGAATGAAACTAAAATTCTCTTTGATCGAATGACACTATTATTAGATATCAATTCTTTTACATCAGCAGTTAATGCATTAACAGTATTAATGACACCATCATGTTTTGCCTTGCACTCTTCATATTTGCATGCACAAGATAAGCAAGGAGGGGCAAGATTGATCATTCCTCTCTCATATAGAGGACAACATATCCGTCATGCAAAAGTCTACACCATCGCCAGAAATATTTTCCATAGCGAAAGTCTGTAGAAGGCATGACAAATAAACATGAGCAACATCCGACTTTAAATCTTAACAAGGTATCAGAACCATATTCATGGTCCCTCAGCCTTATCAGTTTGGACCTACCAAACTTAACTATAAAATTACAGATATCTTATTTGAATGATCTATGACTAATCGGTAAAAACATCATTTACAAAATCAGTGTACTCTATGTGTGTTTTCACAATAACATTATCAGTAATACATACCTCCCACATATAAAGTGGTTCCATCTGCATGTAGCTTATTCCTCAGAACCGATCTTTACTGCAGCCTCTTGTGATGGTCAGTCAAAAGTTGATCAACTTTCAGTTCCTTCTATATCTACAAAGAAGAAGGAAAAAATTTATATCACAGAAAGAATATTATTCATCTATTGCAACAGATGTAGAGTCTGTTGCATCAGATGTGGAGTCTGTTGCGTCAGATGTGGAGTCTAATGCAATAGATATGGAGTCTATTGGAATACCTAGCAGCCATGCTGGTGGTTTGATTTGTTCCAAGAGTTTCTCCGTCAGTTGCAATATTAACAACAACATAAACTACAAACAACAAATTAAAAATATCAACAACAAAGAAAACAACAACATTTATTCTAACAACATCATCAACAATAAAAAAGCATACATCCTATGTTCCAACACCATTAACAACCAGGGACGGACCCACATGGAGTCCTCCGGGTGTGCGACCACAAACTGAACTCGTATCGAACTTTATATATGTATATGGAAATTAAGAAAAAATGTATATAATCTAATCAGTGAACACCCATAGTAAGAGTTGTTTGGTTAGCCTAGTTATTGTTTATGGGTGCTTAAGGCTATTTATTTCTTTTGATCTTGAGTTCAATTCTCACTCAACACATATTTTTTTAATTTTGGTAACCAACTCTTCTCTCCTTATTCCCTTTAAACTTTCTTTTATTTTTTTACTCCCTTACTCCTTGTGTTGATTATTCGGACTCCACTATTTTAAGCTAAGAAGCACCCACCATCTAAAAAACCTGAATCCGCCACTGTCAACTACACCACACCACAAGTTCCAACAACGCCAACCCCACCAACAGCATCAATAACAGCATCAACAATAAAGAAAAAACAAAATACATAAAAAAATGATACTGTCAACAAAGTTTTTAAGCTTCTCCCAACAGATGATTTTTTTCGCATCTTGTAATAAAAATTCTCGGTTCGTTTATTCAACAATTAAAAGTTCCTTCAATTTTCTTAAATTAATATGATATGGGAAAATGGTAATTAAATAAAAAAAATGTAAATAACTTGCAAGAAGAAGACGAGAATGAAAGAGCAATAGTGAATCATACCTTAATGTCAAAAGTGGATCAAAACAACAATTTCAGTCGAGGAATCTAAGATATGGATATGGATTGGTTTAGATCCGAACAAAAATTTATGAGAAAGAGGAGGGGAAAAAGTCTATGATAACCCTAAAGAGGATAGAAAGAAAAAAGATGAGAGACGAATAAAATAAATTTAGGGCTGGAGGAGAGATGAGATAATTCTAATTTCTAGATGTACTACCCTTAATAGTAAATAACTAAACAAAGTGTATTTATTCAAATTTATATTTTCAAAGCATAATTAATAATGTTAATTTGGTAGTAAAATAAGCCCCTAATTAATATTTTCTTAATGGGTGTGCCAAGTCAATAGGGGCCAACTTTAATATAATATGAAACGGAAGAAGTATTAGAGGTTTCAATATTCATTAATTAATATTCATTAATAATTTGTGGGGCACGAGGAAGAAAACGGGTGACATTGAAAAGACAAGACAAGACTAGGACTACTCAATGAGATTTTAGAGTTATCCAAGAAATAATTTTTACAGCCTTTTGTAGTACTACTACTTTATCTACTCATACAGAAGCTTGCTTTAAAATTAAAAGAAAAAAAAGATTCTCAAACAAATATGTAGTCTGTTGCAACAGATATAAATATCTGTTTGAAAAATTCCAACAGCTCAGTCATATGTGACAACAGATGAAAATGTCCATTTGATAACTAAATCAGAAATGTCATCTGTTACAACAAATATCAATCTCTGTTTGAAAATTTCCAACAGCTCAGTCATCCGTCACAACAGATGCAAATGTCTATTTGATAATTAAATCAGATATGTCATTTGTTACAACAGATATTGTTATCTATTTTAAATTCTCCAATAGCTCAATCGTTTGTTGCAACAGATTTTATTACAATTGATTTAGGTGGAACTAGGGATGAATGAATGAGCTCCTCATTAACTTAATGTTAAGATTAACAATAGTACCTACATCGATCTAGGTGTAACGAGGGATGAATGAATGAGCTCACAGGGTTAACTACAAATCCAATTGAGTCATTTCATAAGCATGGTGTTAGTATTGCATTTATCCCAACCCGAGTCGTCGATCGATCACTCTAAGTTGAAATGAGTTCTCATTAACTTAATGTTAAGATTAATAATAGTACCTGCATCAATCTAGGTGGAACTAGGAATGAATGAATGAGCTTGAAGGGTCAACTACAACTTTAATTGAGTTTTTTGGTAATTTCATGATGAGACGATACTGTGTTCCTCCCGACAAGAGTCGTCGATCGATCACTCTGAGCCGAACTAATTCTTACTATCTCATATGTTCAACTAATACCTTAATTGAATAATCTGGGACTAGGGGTGAGTTCTCATAGGGTCAACTACAACTTCAATTGAGTCTTTTGGCAATTGCATAATGACACTGTACTGCATTCCTCCCGACCAGAGTCGTCGATCGATCACTCTGAGCCAAACTGATTCTTACTACCTCATATGTTCAACTAATACCTTAATCGAATAATCTGGGACTAGGGGTGAGTTTTCATAAGTTCAACTATTGACTAATCTAGGACTAGGGGTGAGTTCTCATAGGGTCAGCCACAACAGATGACAGCGCCTATTTGATAATTAACAATATATGGGTAATTTGTCGCAAAAGATGGCTTAATCTGTTTGATAATTTACAACAGATGGGTAATTTGTCGCAACAGATGACTTAATCTGTTTGATAATTTACAACAGATTTGTAATCTGTTGTTACATAATCTGATTGATAATTTACAACAGATGCAAAATCTGATGCAACATGTTGAACATTTGTTTTTATACAATTTCAATTGAGTTCATATGCTAGACTAATAGTACCTAAACTGATTAATCTAGGAACAGGGGTGAGTTTTCATAGGGTCAACTAAAGTACTCGGTCAACTACAACCACAATTATTTTTACACAATTTCAATTGAGTTACCCTTTTGGCAATAGCATGATGAGAGGGTTAAAAATTACGCATATATTTTATGATTTTAAAAATTATTAAGATCAATTCGGACCAAATTAACATTTTCAAAACTTGTTATTCTTTTTCAAAATATAAATCAACCCATACAAAACGTTTCATCATTTTAAATCTCGAGTTCTCGCTCTTTCTCTCTCATTCTCACTCAACAATACAGTACAGACAACAACTACTCAACAAATTTGCTCAACCCTCCACAACAGATTTCTTTTCTTCTCATTTTTGACCACATAGATGTTATTTTCGACTTCATTCTTGCTTGTATCAGTCATTTTCTTTGTGTTCATAGGTAACAGAGTTTTAGAAGAGCTCTATATTTGTTATTTTTTTTTCTAAAAAATAAGAGATTTTAAGTTAATGATGAAAAATAAAACTTTTAGTTGTATTATCTTTGAAAATGAGTTTACAATTTTGAGTTTTGATGGTAAAATCGTAGGAAGAACTCGAGAAATCCCTAGTTTCCATCGCAGTGTTTCATTGACTGTCATGGTATTGTTGGATGGTGTTTGTGGTGGTGGCGGCAGTTGTGGTAGTGGTGGTGTTTGTGGTTTTCATGGTGGCACTGGAGGTGGAATTGGTTGGTGGTGCTTATGGTGGCTGTCGGTGGTGTCGGTATTTATAGTATTTTTTTGTGGCATTGGTTGGTGGTTTTGTGGTGGTGGTAGTTGGTATGTCGGTATTCGTGGTGTTTTTAATGTATTTTTTAAAATTTATACATACATCAGTTGTAATATAATGTTTATTTTTCTTTATTTGTAGGTAAAACATGTCTCCCAAATGAAAAAAAGTGAAGGTGGATCAAAGTTTGACCACCCAAAAAAAGGCTACAATACAAAGGGATTTGGAGGATCTTCCTAAACAGTCTCAGTCAGGGAAAAGTGAAGCTGAGAAGAGATGTGAAAACAACGTTGAGGGAGGTGGACAAGGGTCTGTAGACGGTGATGAAGAAAATGAACGTGAGAAAAATAAGGAATTGGAGAGTGAGAAAGAGAAAGAGGATGATCATAAACATGATGATAAAGGATCACCAATGGGGCATGAATTAATATTGGCATCCCAACATGATCCTATCAAAACTTGTAGTATTGACAGGTTTCAAGTTGTGATGCCGATAAATGACCCAGAAGCAGAACAATTAACTGGTCAAATTGTACGTAAATGTCAGATGGGGAAAATTTTTGAACATTTTATGAAAATTATGAAGAACGAAAACATAGGCGGACTCTTTAAGAAGAGCTACTTTGGATGCTTTCTTGAGCTGCCTGAGGACCCCTCTGCCCATATCCATTTCCCTATGATGATGGTATATGATCTTCTTAAGCGCAGAATCAAGTATGTAGGGGATGATAAAGATCCGGAGGAGGGGGCAAAAAGAAGATGGATGAAATCTGGATCAACTACTATGGCATGCCTTTTTGTTTTAGCTTGCAAGAGTTTTTCATAGTGACGGGCTTGAGATGCCATCGTCCAGGAGGACCACCACCCCGCAAAAGATCCAAGGCAAGCAAATGCAAGGAAAAAAATAGATGGGTTTTTTGACATTGCTCGACGTGGCTACAAAGCATCAGATTTGTTGACAGATCTCGAGGATAAAACCATACCAGAGCAGTACAGGGAGCAATTGTGCTTAGTTAGGTTTGCCCATTCGGTTATATTGGCAAGAGACGTCAACAAGGTCATAGAAGATGATTTGTTGGTGTGTGCTGAGGATTTTGATAAATTCAACAATTATCCCTGGGGATATGACAGCTTCTACTTGATTGTCCAATATTTACTGACAAAGCTATCCTTAGGGACGACCACATTATACGGCTTTCCTTGGGATTTCATGGTAAAATTAATCACTAATTTTATTCATCCATTAATTTATATTGAATATAGTTTTATGAATTTTTTTTCTTGCTTCCTATTTACGTTTTTTAGGCTTGGGCATTTGAAGCCATTTCTCCCCTCCAAAAGCAGTTTATGGATTACCCGGATGAGGTTTCTCATCCAAGGATGTTTAGGTGGTTGGCTGCAAAGAGCAACACCAATATTAAGGAGGTTGATCTCTTTAACCCTCCGGATGATGCAGTACGTCTTCTTCGAGTAAAATAATTTTACTCAAACAAAGATATTGAACAGATATTATATCTGGTGCAACAGATGTTATATTTGATGCATCAGATGAGACATCTGTTGTGACGGGGTACGATTGATATCTTGCATCAGATTACTCATCTGTTTCTTTGGTTCTTTGAACCCGGCTCCTAACAGATTAACCATCTACTACAAATTATGCAACAAATGTGTAATCTGATAACATATTGTTCATCTGTTGTGACGTACAAATTATCTGTTGCATAATAGATTACCCGTCTTATGCAACTGTTATAATAGATGATTGATATTTTGCATCAGATTATCCTTGTGTTGCTCTGTTTCTCTTAACCAGACTCAAATGAATTTTAACCATATACTGCAAACTATGCAACAAATGGGCCTTTTTTTTTTAAATGAAGCCCAACTATATAAAATTATAATATTAGATGATTTAAAAGCATCCATTTTTTTTCATTATTATAGGTTGTGCATTCATGGATCGTGTCTATCGAGGAGGAGTCGGTGATGACTTCTTATATTACTCTAGGTCATGTTGATACTATAACAGACCCAACGGCGGAGTTAATAAAGAAGAAATTGGTTGGAGCAACAGCCATAAGAAGAGCAATTAGGCAAGGTCAGCCTAAAATTGAGTCTCTTTATGACCAACCTACTAAGGCAGATCCGGGTGCTTCTTCTGGTAGAGTTGTTGGTGTTGGTGGCAGCCATACTGATGCTGCTACCACTCGTGATAATGAGCTTTTTAATGCACAAGAAAGAATAAATATGTTTGAAAACATCCCTTTTCACCCTTACAGAGGTCCCTCTCACCCCTCTTCACCCTCGTGTTCTCGTTGCGAATGCGAAGAGTGCAAGGACAGACAGGATAAACTTTTTGAAAAAGTACAGGCTATCTCTAAAGCTATCGAGGAATTCAAATCCAAGAGGCGTGTCATACCATCAAGGAAGGTGAGAGAGCCACACACTCCTACAGTGTTGGTTTAGAGAAAGAAAAGAGCAATTAAAGACGTACTCTCCGATCGAAAATCAAAAGAAATTGCAATTCCTCCCTCTCCAAAAGCTATTGAAGTTTAGGGGCCAGTCAAGAAGGTAGACATATACGCGGAACTTGGTGCCGAAGAGAAGAGGGATCTGCGACAGGTCAAGAATGCCAAGTCAGGCGCACCAGATTACCCAAGCCTCCCTTTCCCCCTCAAGACTTCCAGACTATGACTGGTATGCGTATGCCGTACGAGGACAATGAAAGTTTACTTTTCCTAATCTATCCCTTCTAATATACCCCATGAAGAAGAAGCTACGCAACAGATTTCACATCTGTTACAACAGCTGGCTATCTTGGTGTAACTGGCAGTGGTTCTGTTGCAACTTATTATCCATCTTTTGCATAAGTTGCATTGGATTATTAATTTAGAGAACCCTACGCAACAGATGGACCATCCATTGCATCTTTACAATTACTAATCTATTTAAAAATTGACTTCTTATATCACAACATGTTGACATAATTCTTTGCCTCATGAGGAAAAGGCAATTAACGTACCGGGAAGCTTATAACGCTGCCGATAGGATAATGGACCTCGAATTCTACAAGAAACTCAAGGATAAGTACAATCAACTCACTGGGAAGGCGTTATCCCTTGGCATGGGACTTGATTTCCTAGTTACTACGTTGGTCTTGGATGAAGAAGAAATGATAAAATATGTTAGAGGGGAGAGGCCAAATCCATACGGCAAGAGCTGGACCGAGGCAAAAAAGATTCTTGTAGTCATTAGCGTGAACAGTATGCATTATCGAGCTGTTGAGATACTACTCGAGGAGGGAAAGATCAATGTTTATGACTTTAACATACCTCCCATCGATGATTTTGATCTTTTCTCCTCGTGGAGCCACTGATGGTGCTGTTGCCCATCTTGTTGAGGGAGAGTAAAATAATAAATCATTTGCCAAAGGAAGTGTTAATAAAGAAATCATGGAATTTTGAAGGTCAAAACAAGGGAATGATCCTTCCAAAAGATGATGCCACTAAAGCGAGCGGCTCGCACGCTCTTGCACACATCGAATGTTTGCTGACCGGCACAGAAATCGCCGAGCCAACAACTTTTCTGTGCAAAAAGCTGTGGCAAACCTGCAAGAGGTCTGGGTTTATGGGGTACTAACTGGACGCTTAAAACCTATGTATATAGAAGAGCCTGTGAAATAGCAATATGTGCATGTAGTGGCAATAATTTTTTCTTATGAAAGTTGAGTTTTTATAATGAAATAGATTGTTAATATGTTGTAAAATATATGTAATCTGTTCTGGTAGATAGTTTATCTATTGTAATAGATTGGTCATCTGTTTCATTACACCGATGTTATTTGTATGAATAATCTAATAATCTAATCTAAGTCTAATCTGTTGCAACAGTGGGAAGACTTGTTTGGTAATTTCCAACAGATGACCTAAATTTTACAACATATGCCTAAATCTTTTTGATATTTTCCAATAGTTACGCTTGAATATCCATGTGCTCGACAACACCAAACCTGTAGCAAATACGCACACCACCATGAAAATTTCAGTAATTAGGCTTGAATATCCATGTGCCCAACAACACCAAACCAGTAGCAATAACGGCAACAATGTAGTATCTTCTTGATCGATTTTGTTTCTCTTCAGAAGCCTTGATTTTGTTTAACAAACCCTAAATTATACGATTTGCTTGTGAAGGGTGTCATTCATACCAATCAAAGTAATCGCATCCACCCAATTTCTGTAAAAAAGCGAACACAATTACAAAATAATTACAAGTCAATAATTAATTAACTAATTAAATAAAAAAAATATTACCTTTGAAATCTTACAAGTAAAAAACCTACGACCCGGATTTGTTGAGTCCAAGAGTCTTTAACAGAGTTTCATGACTGCACTTACAATATCAAAAATCTTTATCACAAAAAATAGTGGAAGATGCGCTCGACATTGTCAAGATCAGTTGAAAAAATGAAAGAAATAATTTGAGGAATTTGGATAGATAAAATAAGATGACAATGAAGAAGAAGATTTGGGAATTTAGGGTTAAATTTTAGGAGAAAGATGAATATTTAAGACAATGGGGGGGGGGGGGGGAATAACCATTGGGGGCCAAGTGACGAAAAGTCAGCAAAATGTGTTAGACTGACACATTTGATGCCTATTTTATTTTACGTGTTTAAAATGAACATTGTCTACTTGATGCCTATTTTATTTTAGGTGTTTGAACTGAACACCGTCGATGGGTTTCGCTTTTTTTATTTCAATTCACTTTAACCTTTTTACACGTAGTGACAATTTTTTATGTCCAACAAAAGTTGAATTTTTATAATGCAACAGATTCTCCATCTACCTGTTCTGACATATACTTTATCTGTTGCAATAGGTTGGTCATCTGTTGCATTATCTTGATGTTTCTATCTAAGTCCATCTACTGCAACAGTGGAAAGACCTATTTGATAAATTCCAACAGATTACTTACCTGTTGCAACATATGTCTAAATCTGTTTGATTTTTCCAATAGATGTGTCGTCTGTTGTAACAGATACATTATCTGTTGCAATATTTGAATCTAATATTCCTTTTCAATTAATAAGTTCAAATCTAAGGAATAAATAATTCATAGACAAAATAAAATAAATCAAAGCCTTCATAAATTAGCTTAAATAAGTCAACGAATAAATAAAATGTAAAAAAATTATTTTGGGTGCAGATCTCAACAAATACATCAATAACAATTTAAGTATGACGCCAATGATTAATTTGACATGCTCAAGATATAAAGATCTACTCAGTATGGACACGTTGTTCTTCATCCGGTGCTATGGAATTCAACTTTGCTCGTCGTGAATCTTTATTGTCCTTACATATGGTTTCTGTGTTTTCTGTTCTCCGTATTTTCATAAAAAGAGTAGCATATTGTCAATGCTGTTCAGCAGGAGCTTCTTCTACATCCACCTGGAAAGCTAGAATTGGTCAATGCTAATCACGGAGATACAACAAAATAGAAATGGATAACTCATCTCTTCTAGTAAATCAAATAGGTTTTCCTTCCACTTTAAATTATCCCAAACAGATTATATTTTTGTTGCTACAATGAATCAACTGTTGGAAAAAATTTCTACATGAGAAAGACCCTGTAAGATAATTTTCAACGGATGAACCATCCGCTGCAACATATGAATCATCTGTTGCAGCAGATAGGCCATCTAATGGTATAAATAAAAGCGGTATGAAGAGCTGTTTGATTTGCTAAAAAGACGAAACATATGTTGCACCAGATACTTCATCTGGTGCAACAAGTCATTCAACTGTTGCAACAGATGTATATATCTATTTGATAATTTTCAGCAGATGTGTCATCTGTTGAAACAGATATGTGTCTTTTTGTTTTGTCAATTGGAAGACATATATATTCACCTTCTTCAGCTCGTGCTACTCTTCTTTGGACATTGTACGTTGCTCAGTGTACCACACAGACAGAGGAGTTGTAATTTTGCTTTTTTGGATGCTTGATAATGCCCTGGAAATCACTCTTTTTCTCATCTTAGCCCTAATCATTAATGGAGCGGATGGAAATAAAATCCATTTTGATGGAATGAGACCCCTCTTAGATATCAATTACTTTACAGAAGCAGTTAATGCATTAATAACATTAATAACTACATCATGTTTCGCCCTGCAGTCTTGACATTTGCATGTAGAACATTCGTTGGGAGAGGCAAAATCTGTATAACCAGTATGATCATACTCATAATGGTTTCCTTTAAATACTATAAGAGGACCATCATTAGCACCAACAATAATACCTCTACCACCACCAACAGCTCGATCACCATTAAGACCATCAACAACAAGCCCACCCTCCAAAATAATTTTTCTTGTAATGGCTGTTTCTCCAAATAATTTTATTTTTATTCTATCGATGACCTTAGTGTTCGATAAAGTTTGCACAGATCGTAAAGTAAGAAAAAATGGCATCTTCAACTCTCGATTGGTCGAAACTAGCGACGGATGCACAATCTAACATAAATCATTACATATATTAGAATGATGATTAGATCATTCAAAAAAATCATTAATTAAAAGAAAAAATTAATTATAATTATACTTGCTGCATCCTTCGGGGGGTTAAAGAGATCAAGAAATTCTGCATTTTTATCAGTTTTGACCGACAACCATCTAAAGATTCTTAGACAGGAAACTCCTTTCGGGTAGTTCACTTGTTGTCTCAAATAAGGAATGGCTTTAAATGGCCAAGCCTGTAAAATAACACCAATAAATTAAAACCATTATTGAGTAAAAAAAATGAATGATATCATAATAGAAGAAAGAAACATTTACCATGAAAGCCCATGGGAAGCCATATAAGTTGACTGTCTTTGGCATTAACGAATTCAATAAATATTTGACAGTCATTTTGAAGCTGTCATACCCCCAAGGATAGCTGTTAAATGCCTTAAGATAATCGAAGAGCTTTATTAAACTGAGGCTTATGTTGTTGTTAACGTCTCTCGCCCAAGGAATATTATGTACAAACCAAACCAAGCACAATGACTACTTGTGCTTCTTTGAAAGTCCTTTACCTTTCAACGCTTCAGTCAATTTTTTTTTTGAAGCTTGGACCAACAATGAACACCAGCTCATCACGATTAAACGACTTGCTTTTGCCTTTTTGGGTGTGTGGGGTGTTTTTTTTGGGGTTAGAATAGGTATAACTTGAGAAGGAGGATAACATTTTAGTCCAGCAACTATGACAAACTCCTTCCAACCAAAACAAATAGGCATGCCACATTAATTTATCTACACCTCATCCATCTTATCTTTATTTTCATACATAAACCTACGCTTGAGAAGTTCATATACCATTTTCATTTGGAAACGAGCACTGTTGTCCTATGACAAATCAAGATATTTCCCAAAGTAGTTGTCCTTGAAATAAGCATCCAATTTTTGTTCTCAAAGTATTTTTTTGAAGGAGTCGAAAGATTTTCCTATGGCTAACTTAACCACGAAATCACCCGTTAAATCTGTGGTACCATCACACTGCATTCTCACAGGATAACAATCAATGCTGAAGGCTTTGACCAACTCTTCGGTGGAAGGGCTTTTAGTATTTGCATCATACAACAACAACAAATCCAGTATATTCCCACATAGTGGGGTAACATTTGAATCATCTCTTTTGAAATATTTCTCCTCCCCATGGTCATCATATTCTGCTTCCGATTGAGATAACATTTGTAAAGTAAGCTCATAGAGTGGTGGATGTACCTAGCTGCTTCACTTGTTCCTTTACTTGGACTTGATTCGGTTTTTGTTCTTTTGGGAACCATATTATCTAAAATTAACAAGAACATAAAAAATATATTATAGTTGATTAATGCATCGTTAAAAAGGGATAACAGTAAATCAAACAAGCAAAATAGTAAAATAACAGTTGCACCAGATCACTGATCTGTTGCACCAAGTAGTATATCTGTTGTAGAATATAACTAACTTATTGCACCAGATGAGTAAATTATTACAACAATACAAAATATATCACTCATCTTTTAAGACAGATGAATAGTCTGTGCAACAGATCACATATTGTTGCGATATATGAGTGATCCGTTGGGACAGTTAAATAACCTATTACAACGGATGGGTAATCTATTGCGACAATACAAAATAATCACTCATCTGTTAAAAAAATGAATGGTCTATGGAGCAGATCACACATCTGTTGCAACATCATCTGTTGCAACATGTGAGTGATCTATTAGAATAGTTAAATAACCTGTAGCAATGGCTGAGTAATTTATTGTGATAAGATAAAATATATCACTCATCTGTTGAGAAAGATGAATAGTTTTTGCAACAGATCACACATCTATTGTAATATCATTTATTGCAACATATGAGTGATCTGTTGGAACAGTTAAATAATTTGTATCAATAGATGAGTAATTTGTTGTGACAATACAAAACATATCACTCATCTGTTGAGAAAGAAGAATGGTTTGTGCAACAGATCACACATTTGTTGCAACATATGAGTGATCTGTCAGAGCAGTTAACTAACCTGCAGCAACGACTGAGAAATCTATTATGACAGCACAAAATATATCATTCATCTGTTGAGAAAGATGAATGGTTTATGCAACAGGTCACACATCCATTGTAAAACATGAGTGGTCTGTTAGAACAGTTATGAACGGTCAATATTATTTAGATTTCTTCCAACATAGGGCCGTCTATTGCGGCAGATGAATGATCAGTTGGAAAAATCAAGTCTTGGACATTTTTTATTGAAAGAGTTGATAAGATTTTATCCAACAGGAGGTTCATCTGTTGCATTGGATCATTAATCTGATAGTTCTTCTATTGCACCAGATGGTTAATTAGTTGCATCGGATTTTTTATTCGATGCTTAATCCATTGCAACATATGGTTAATCTATTGCATCAGATAATTAATTTGTTGCATCGGATTATTAATTTATTGCATCAGAATTGTAATCTGATGGTTTCTCTGGTGCATTAGATGGTTGATTTGTTGCATCATATGATAAATCTATTACATCATATGGTTAATATGTTGTACCAGATGGGTAATCTGTTGGAGGAAACAAAAATAGCAGCACAATTTTGTTCAACAAAAAAACAACAATTTCACCATTTTTACTAAGAACAAGAACAGAATGAATCAATCCAAATTGTCGTTTTATTTTTATAAACACAAATAATAAAAATCAAACTTTAAAAAAATGCAACAAACAACAAAATATCATAATTCACTTTGAAAAGAGAAGAGAGGAAATACCAGAAATTAGGGTTTTATTCAGACTGCATTTTAAATTTATGCAATAAATATTGAAATTGTTAACCAATATTATGAGAGAAGTTGGATCAAGTTCCTCATTTTTTTCAAAACTAAAAAGGCCATAAATTTTAACCTGTGAAAGAAGAAAATGAACGATGAAGAATTCGAAGCTGTTGCCGGAGAGCAAGGTTGTCACGTTGATTGAAGGTTGAAGTAGAAAAGAAACTCGAAGCCCAGCTATTTGTAGTCGAATGTTGAAGTCGTCGAGGATTGAAATGAAAAATTTACAAAACAGTTGGTTGGGAGAGAGTTGAGAGAATCTATCGAAAAAGGGATGGGAGACAGGTTGATTTGAATTGAAGAGGGAAACTCGAAGCCCAACTATTTGTCACCGGAGGTAGAAGTCTCCGGGGGTTAAAGGGAGAAAATGGGGAAACTCGAAGCCCAACTATTTGTCGCCAGAGGTAAAAGTCGTCGGGGGTTGAAGGGAGAAATTTTGCAAAACTGTTGGTTGGGAGAGAGTTGAGAGAAGCTGTCGAGAGAGAGGAGAGAGTGGTTGATTTGGATTCAAGAGGGGTGTGGGTTGGGTTGATTTGTATTTTTAAAAAGATTAGAAAGTTTTAAAAATATTAATCAATAATGATATTTGACTCTATCCATTGGTCAATGTCACTAATCCTCCATTCAAGACTTAAAAGACACATTTTCTTCAATTTTCTCATCTTACTTCACCTGTGGCACTATTTTTGAAGACCCCAACTCAAGGACAAGTGAAAAAGAAGCAGTAACAATAAGCAAGAATGACAACAAGATAGAAAGAAGAATCAAGGTAAAAAAAGCATGTGGTAAAAACTAAAAATTATAAGAACAATTCTCCTAGAAATTGGAAAAGAAAAAAGAAAAAACGTTCGACTACCTACCAATCTTCTATCCTAATTCTCAACTTCATTCTCCTGTCAATAGATCATATCCTCGATAGGCTGAAAACACGTCATGTGTCATGCCTAATAAATGTACGTGTCTATAGTTTTAACCTGTAAAATTGATAATTATACTATTTTTCATCTCTAAATAAAAAGAAGGGCAATCTAATATAGTATGCGTATAAATATCAGGAAATTGCATACTATAAATCCAAATATGAGTGGCTTTAGATATTTAACCCCAATAAGAAATGTCTTTAAAAATAACCTTACTTAATTTTTAAGTATAGTACATGTACCATTTTGCCCCTTACATTTCAAATATATTTTTAAAACTTTTCATACTTATTTGTCTCTCAAATTTTATTTTTTATTATTTTCATATTTTATTTTTTTCTTTAATTTTATTATTCTATTTTTTATTATTTTCACTTTTCATTTTTTCCTTTAATTTAATTTTCATGTTTTAATTCATTTGTCTCAACCTTTATTTTTTTCTCTTTTTTCTTTGTTTCTCAAGCATTATCTATTTCTTTTTTTTTTCCTTTATTTAATTTATTTGGCTTTAAACTTTTTTTTTTATCAGTTCATTTTTTTCCCTCATTTTTTTCAAACTTTATTTTTTATTTTTTCCTCTCATTTTTTATTTTCTCAATTTTTTTAATTATTCATTTTTTTCTTATTCTTTATTTTTTTCTTTCCTTTTTTTCTCACTCTCTTTTTTTCTTATTTCTCTATTTTGTTTGATTGTTTTTCCTTTTTTTCAGTTCTCTTTTTTTTCCCTCATTTTTCTCAAACTTTATTTTTATTTTTCTCAATTTTTTAATTCTTTGCTTTTTTCTTGATCTTTATTTTTTTCTTTCCTTTTTTGTCATTCTTTTTTTTATTTCCCTATTTTGTTTGATCGCTTTTTTTTTCTCAACTTCTATTATATTTTGTTAATAAATAAAAAATTGAATAATCCGCAAAGGTATCTTCTTTTTTTTGACATCAAAGAAAATTTAAGGGCATGAATTGTTGTTATGAAGTTCTTTAAAAATTCTTGAGATAAGTCGTGTCTATAAGATTAGAGTTGTAGAATATCTCATAAATAAAGGCATAATGTGGTAGGGTCAACTCTTGCCTGTGGGGCATAATTTATTATTTGAAAGTCCTTGAGCTAAGTCTTGCCTCTAAGGCAAATGTTATAGAACATCCCATAAATGAAGACATAATGTGGTAGTGTCAACTCTTGCTCGTTTGACATAATTTGTAGTTTGAAAGTCTTTGAGCTAAGTCTTGCCTCTAAGGCAAGAGTTGTAGAACATCTCATAAATGAAGACATAATGTGGTAGTGTCAACTCTTGCCCGTGGGGCATAATTTGTAGTTTGAAAGTCTTTGAGCTACATCTTGCCTCTAAGGAAATAGTTGTAGAACATCTCATAAATGAAAACATAACATGGTAGAGTCAACTCTTGCCCGTGGGGCATAATTTATAGTTTGAAAGTCCTTGAGCTAATTAAGTGTTGCCTCTAAGGCAAGAGTTGAAGAACATTTTATAAATGAAAACATAACATGGTAGTGCCAACTCTTGCCCGTGGGGCATAATTTGTAGTTTGAAAGTCCTTGAGTTAATTAAGTCTTGCCTCTAAGGCAAGAGTTGAAGAACATCTCATAAATAAAACATAACGTGGTAGGGCATAATTTGTAGTTTTAAAGTCCTTGAGCTAATTAAGTCTTGCCTCTAAGGCAATAATTGTAGAACTTCTCATAAATGAAAATATAACGTGGTAGAGTCAACTCCTCCTCGTGAGGCATAATTTGTAGTTTGAAAGCCCTTGGGCCAAGTCTTGCCTCTAAGGAAATAGTTGTAGCACATCTCATAAATGAAAATATAATGTGGTAGAATCAAATCTTGCCCATGGAGCATAATTTGTAGTTTGAAAGTCCTTGAGCCAAGTCTTGCCTCTAAGGGAAGATTTGTAGAACATCTCATAAATGAAAACATAATGTGGTAGAGTTAATTCTTGCCCGTGGGGCATAATTTGTTGTTTGAAAGTCCTTGAGCTAAGTCTTGCCTCTAAGGCAATAGTTGTAGAGTATCTCATAAATGAAAATATAATGTGGTAGAGTCAATTCTAGCCCATGGGATATAATTTGTTGTTTGAAAGTCCTTGAGCTAAGTCCCGTCTCTTGTAAGGTAATAGTTATAGAACATCTCATAAATGAAAACATAACATGGTAGAGTCAACTCTTGCCCGTGGGGCATAATTTATTGTTTGAAAATCCCTGAGCTAAGTCTTGCCTTTAAGACAATAGTTGTAGAACATCTCATAAATCAAAATACAATGTGGTAGTGTCGACTCTTGCTCGTGAAACATAACTTGTTGTTTGAAAGTCTTTGAGATAAGTCTTGCCTCTAAGGTAATAGTTGTAGAACATCTCATAAATGAAAACATAACGTGGTAGAGTCAACTCTTACCCTTGGGGTATAATTTGTTGTTTGAAAGTCTCTGAGCTAAGTCTTTCCTCTAAGGTAAGAGTTATAAAACATCTCATAAATCAAAATACAATGTGGTAGTGTCGACTCTTGCCCATGAAACATAACTTGTTATTTGAAAGTCATAAGTCTTGCCTCTACAATGTAGCAGTGTCAACTCTTGCCCATGAAATGTAGTTTATTGTTCGAAAGTCGTAAGTCTTGCCTTTATAATGTGATTGTGTCAACTCTTGCTCATGAGATGTAACTTGAATGGAAGAAATTGAAGAAAAGAACAAAAATAATAAAAAATGTGGAAAAAGAAGAAAATGAAGAAAATTATTAAAAAATAAAAATCAAAGAACATGTAGAAGTTGAGAGAGAATAGGAAAAAAATAAAGGTTGATAAAAAAATGAAAGATTAAATAAAAATAAAGGTCGAGAAAAATTTAAAAAGAAAAATAAAATAAGTTTTTCTCTTTATAAAAGTAGATGTTGAAAGGTGTAAAGGAAAAAAAGTAACAGTTGAGAAAAAATAAAAAGAACAAAAACAAGGAAAGAAAAAATAAAAAATAAAAATAATATTAAATAAAAAAGAAAAAAAAAAGAAGTTGAGAGGAAAAAAGGAAAAAGTAAGGGATGAGAAAATTAAAAAGAAAAATCAAATAAGTTTTTCTCTTTATAAAAGTAGACGTTGAAAGGTGTAAAGGAAAAAATGTAAAAGTTGAGAAAAACTAAAATGAACAAAAAAAAGGAAAGAAAAAATAAAAAATAAAAATAATATAAAATAAAAAATAAAAAAAAGAAGTTGAGAGGAAAAAAGGGAAAAGTAAGGGATGAGAAAATTAAAAAAAAAAAAAAAAAAAAAATTAAAGTAAAATTAAAAAGAGAAAAAAAATAAAAGTTGAAAGATATAAATATGGAGTTGTTATCCAATATAAGGATCATTTATGTAATTTACTCTATTGATCAGGGGCAATTTTATCCCAAAAAATATTAGTTAATAGGTAAAGGCTATTTTAAGAAAGCTTTTTTATTTGGAGCTAAAATTTGAAAGTCACCCCAATTTGGGTCTATTTTTTTAGATTCAACCAATAAATAAAGGTAACTTAAAATCAGGTCACCTAAAGCTATAACCCAAATTGACCCGGTCAAAAAATAACTGACCCGACCCGTTAAAGTTCGTGACGAGTTGGGCGGGTTGAGCTAACATTTGACACCTCTAGGTATCAATCTCGAGTTATATATGTCTTATTATGTAAAATACCTATAAATCAATTTTTTTTTGAACGTTCAGATGGTGTGACACCTCCAAACTATACATTCGAATAGCGTGACACCCCCAAACTTCTACGTAGATCAGCCCGTGCATACTAAATAAGCTAACCAATAGCCCGCAGGTGTCAATCTTGAGTATAATATAAAATGCATACAAATATAATTTTGTCTCAATGTTTGAGTGGCGTGTTATCTTCAAACTACATTCAAGTGGCGAGACACCTCCATACTTCTACGTAGATTCAACTTCCATACTACATAAGTTAGTCGATAATCCACGGGTGTCAATCTTGAGTAAAATATATTTTATAATGTAAAATGTCTACAAATATAATTTTGCCTCAACGTTTGAGTAGAGTGACACCTCCGAACTATATTCGAGTGGCGTGACACCTCCAAACTCCTATGTTGATCCGCCCTTGCATACTACATAAGTTAGCCTATAGTCCACATATGTCAATCTTGAGTTATATATGTTTTATAATGTAAAATGCCTACAAATATAATTTTGTCTTAACGTTCAAACTACATTCGGATGGCATGACACCTCCAAACTTCTACATGGATTCGCCCTTGCATACTAAATAAGTTAGCTGATAACCCATAGGTGTCAATCTTGAGCTATATATATTTTATAATGTAAAATACCTACAAATATAATTGTCTCAACGTTTGAGTGGTGTGACACCTCCAAACTACATTCGGATAGCTTGACACCTCCAAACTACATTCGGATGGCTTGACACCTCCAAACTTCTATGTAGATCTGCCCTTGCATACTGCATAAGTTAGCCGATAGTCCATAGCTGTCAATCTTGAGTTATATATGTTTTATAATGTAAAATGCCTACAAATATAATTTTCTCTCAACATTTGAGTGACGTGACACTTTCAAACTATATTCGAGTGGCATGATACCTCTAAACTCCTATGTAGATTCGCCCTTGCATACTACATAAGTTAGTCGATAGCCCACAAGTGTCAATCTTGAGTTATATATGTGTTATTATACAAAATGCCTACAAATATAATTGTCTCAACGTTTGACTAGCGTGACGCCTCCGAACTACATTCGAGTGGCGTGACACCTCCAAACTTCTACGCTGATTCGCCCTTGCATACTACATAAGTTAGCCGATAGCCCACAAGTGTCAATCTTGAGTTATATATGTTTTAATATATAAAATGCCAAGAAAATATAATTTTGTCTCAATGTTTGAGTGGCATGACACCTCCAAACTATATTCGAGTGGTGTGATACCTCCAAACTCCTACGTAGATCCGCCCTTGCATACTATATCAGTTAGCCGATAACCCACAACTGTCAATCCTGAGTTATATATATTTTATAATGTAAAATGCCAACAAAATATAATTTTGTCTCAACATTTGAGTGGCGTGACACCTACAAACTACATTTGGATGGCTTGACCCCTCCCAACTTCTACGCAGATCCGTCCTTGCATACTACATAAGTTAGCCGATAGCCCGCAACTATCAATCTTGAGTTATATATATTTTCTAATGTAAAATGCCAACAAAAAATGATTTTGTCTCAACGTTTGAGTGGCGTGACACCTCCAAACTACATTCAAATGGCGTGATACCTCCAAACTCCTACGTAAATCCGCCCTTGGCGTACTACATAAGCTAACTGATAGCTCATAGTTTTTTTGGGGGGATATATATATGAAAACCAGCTGGTTGGATTATAAGAAAAAAACATAGAACACCAACGTCATTTGATTTTTTGTGTGTCAAGATGTTTAGTAACGTAAAAAACAACGTGGTCCTTGTTTTATTTGTAAATTGCGTAACATAATTGACTTTCGAAAGAGGTGTTTTTTCATGTTTTTTTCTTTCTACAAATGCATGAATCGTCCAGTTTGACTAACACTCAGCAATTCTTTTTATTGTTTGGTTTCACACACAATGTTCGATATCTGTATTAGAGTTCGACTAAACTCGAATTTGAGTCGAAAAATTCTCCATTGGATCAAACCCGAGACCTCTGATTAAGAATGAAGGAATCCTTACTACTCCACACGACCCTTGATGGTGTCCCTCCGTCATTCTATTTTTAACTCTAAGCACTAATGTTTTGGATTGAATTAACACTTTTGGTCCCACGATTATTGTTATTTTGATTTTAATTTTTATGGAGTATATGACTGATCACATTAAATCTTCAATTAACTGAATTGTGAGCTATTGATTTATTTGCTTGTAGATATATTCACAGATCAGCTGTAATTATTTACTATTCCATCACTTAATTATTATTTATGTGTTGTATTAAATCAGTGTGCTCTTCGTGTTCAACGGCTTTAGGCTTTACAGTGGAATAGAACATATTTTATAGTTTGAAAGAATCAAACACACATATTTTCATTAATTAAACTTTAAATATGTTGAGTCATATATAATAAAGATTCAAATAGAATTTTTCAATAACTTAGGGACTAAGATGTGTTATAAATCCTTTTGAATTTAATTTTCACTTCACTTGACCTAAAGTTCTTGAAGAAAAAATGTCCACAGATATTTTCATCTACACCAAACTCACATAGGGATAGTGACTTTTTTAGGATTTATATAAATTGTGCATTGCCGACGTGTCAATAATTTTACTTAATTGGAAAACCTTCAATAATAATAAGAAATTCATGTGCCCTCAAGTCTAATATGATAAACTATAAAATAAAATTTGTTGTAGACAATTAAATTACAATAATAATATAACAGAATTTTTATATTAATCAATATCGTATGTAAGTTAAATTTTATTTTTCCTAGCTAGCTTTATCGAGCCTTTATTGTCAACGAAATCGACAAGATCAACTAATAATAAGTCGCATAAGCAAAATAAATGAAGTAGTAAAAAATGTACAATTAGTAGACGCCTTAAAATTTGGATTTTTATGAAAACTTGGGAAAATTCATTGAATAGAGACTTTTGGAAAATATTGCTTAATTAATTGAAGATACATTTTGGGTAGCCAATAAAAATAATTAACAAAAAATGATTCCAAGCTCTAAATTAGACATATTCTCTTCAAAATCTTGTGTTTTCTAGTCCTTAATATACGTATTTTCTTTTGTTAAAGTCAAATGGCACCTAGCAATTGCTTCACATGTCTCAATATTTTGGGCACCTTACACTTTTGAAGAGTCAATTTGATAATTTTTTTGTGTTAAATTAAATTAAATTAATTTAATATTTTTATAATTAAAATTTAATAGTTAAATATATATATATATATATATATATATATATATGAAAGTATTCTATGTTGTAATTTTTTTTCATATCAATATAATGAAAAAATATATTATATATTATTCTCAAAATTTATACGGTTTGAATCTCAAAAATAAAAAAGTTCACATAAATCGGAACAAAGTTGTTGTATTTGACTAATTTATTTGAGAATTATATTTGCTAATATTAGAAGCAATTTGTGCTTAATGAAGACTTCAGAGAAGTGCTTCATGAGGAATTCTTTTTTTCAACTTTCTAATTGTGTGATTAGAACATCACTACTCCACTTAATTGTATAAGTATTTGGGACACCAAGAAACTTATTTCCTTACTTAAATAAATAAATAAATAAATAAGTGTGATATCTATAGAAGGTAAATCACTCTGACTATCATCTAAGAATTTAGTACTTATTGATTAATAATATAATCTTTATTATTTATGAATTACTCTATTTTTTAACATAATCTAATACTTCAGTGTACTACAATAATAAGAAAGATTCACGTGTTACTTTACACTTCTTAGAGAAATCAATAATTAATGATTGTGTTGGATTATCCTAATCCATCTGTATACCTACTCCCCTAATTGCCTAAATGCCAACGTGCAAAATTTATATTTTCATAGACACACCAAAATATAGTGATTTCATAAAAGGATTATGGAAATCTTAAGGATAAATTATATCTATATGAATATAATATTATTGTTTAACTGATATATCAAAATGTTATTGTAAAAACCATATAATATTCCATACATATCTTGAAAGATCAATTCTAATACATATACTTAGATAGGAGAGTTTAGAGATCACCTATCAGAATATAAGATTATTTGATAGTTGAACGTTTTTTGATTCTTCTTTGAGATAGGTTTGGTCGTCATTTTTAGACGTCTCGTCTTTTCTAATATCATTAACACTATGCTTGTTGCTCTTGATCTTTAATTTCATCTTTTACTGATATTTTATGTGTCGATTATTGCATTTTTTTTTTATTGTGTGTTTTGTAGTATTTTTCAGTTCGATTAGTTTGTATTGTAATTGGTCTAAATTTATATCCGATTTCTTTTTATGTTGTTGGCAAGTACCATCGAGGGTCTATCGGAAGTAACCTCTCTATCTCTACAAAGTTACAATAAAGTTTGTTTACATACTACTTTAAACTACTTTTTCCACTTACCATTTATAAGATTACACTGAAATATTATTGTATATATTATAGTTAAATATTAATGGTGTACGGGCAATAGTCAATTCCACAACCGTACTTCTCTTTAGGTACATGAACACAAAGAAAAGAGAAACTTAAATCTTGAATATTGACAAAGTCTTAATTTATTCAAGATGAAATGACATGAAGTCATCCAATTAAACTATATTAACCAACAAATCTAAATTTCAGACCACATATTGACAAGTTGATTTAAGAATCTGTCCACCCTAGAAATTGGTTTAACATATGATGATTACTAATAAGAAATCAGGCACTTTAGCTTGCCATCAAAAATTGTGATGGTGTGTATGAAATACCTTTCATCTTTAATTAAAAATCTTAGGTTTCGAGATTTGAAATGAAGAAATTTTAGTGACAAAAACATTTTGTTTTAATGAATTTTGTGTGGTATGAATTTTAATTAGTCGGATCAGTAAATTTTGAATAGAGAATAGTTATAAGAAAATATAACCTAGGCTCATACACCTCTTGACACATGGCTTATCTTTAGAGATAGTGTTATTCCAAGCCCAACATAATTCTATGTTGTTTCACTATACTTTTAAATTAAAAGTTTTAATTAATCTAACTTCATATAATAAATGATGATATGATAAGATTATGGAAAATGTCAATTTGGGGTATAAATCCTGCCTTTTTTTCTAACTGAATTGATAGTATATTCCCATGCAATGTATCTAACTAAATTTTGACTTAGTCTTATAATAAAAATACATTGCTAAACATCCCATCCATGATTATATTAATGAACATTTTAAACCTATTTTTACAAACTAACCACACATTAGTGATTTTCTAGCTAGTTGATATAAATGTGGAAGTGAAATTTTTTATATGAAGCCTATTTAACATTAAAATTCAAAATTTTCAGGAGATAATCTTTGCGGTGTAAGGTTGAACAATCTATTATGGCTAGAAATTGAAAGATTTTCAAAATTATCGTATAAATTAATTTTATATCAGGAACCATATTTAAAAGTCGAACTTTAGCCCTTTTGAGTTGGCCACTAGGTATATAAATACAAGTATTGTTATAGTACAAATATAAAAGGAGATTAAAACTAGATTATTGCCTGTCTTATGTTCTTAAGCACTAAGATTAACCTTAGGTATCATATTTACAAAAGTAATAGATAAATATCTTCATCACTTGAAAAAAAAACAATACATGTAGCAATACCCAAACACTTGTTAATTGTCTCAAAAATATGTTCATAGGTAGCACGGGACATGCCTATAAGTCGTTTCAAACGAAAAATGGTGTCACTGAAACTGAATATAGAGGGTCGTAAAATTGTCTTTTATGACCACTTATAATTTTTTTTTTCTTTGGAAACTCCAGGAAAATCCGCAGCCGCTACATCCTTTGTCACAGCCTCTGCTCTTCGGGTGAGCACTCTGTGGTGAGTACGTGCACTGGGTAAACCCCTCATTGTACAATTGCTCACAAACTACACAGGATATATAAACTGCACTAGGTAAACCCCGTGCGACAAGCTCGATTAAGAAGACATTAGGGATAGATCGAACCTGCAACCTCTGCTATGGAAAGTCCCCCTCAAACCAACTCAACCACCCCTTAGGGGCTCCACTTATAATATTTATTTAATAAAAAAATGATCTTTTTTTCAAAAAGATTACTTGTGTGTTACTTCTTTAATCTCTTATGAAAATGAAAACCTATGATGAAAATAACATAAAACTAAAATTAATTTGAAAAGAACTACAAAATCAATTGATCCTAGTGGGAGCATAGTTAGTAGTAACTTAATTGGTTGGCTATATATGAACTTTCACTTTTTTTTATAAAGTTTTGATTTCTCACCTTATTTTTTTTTTTTAAAATCTTATTATAATTTTCTCTTCCGTTTTCTCTTTCCTTACCTCCTATATGATAAAAGTTCAATTTTTTTCTCTACGTTTTAATTATTTTATAAAAAGTATAAAAATAAACTTAAATTTCTTCTTTTGTTAATTTCTCCAACCAAATAATTTTTCACAGCTAAAACTAACCAATACAAATGATATCAATGTGAAAATTTAGAGGGTTAAGATGGAACAAAACTTTAGGAGAAATAATTGACAAATCTGTGTTCCACAAAATCATATAAGATTTAGAGGGTTAAGATGGAACATATATAACTTAAGGAGAAATTGACAAATCTATGTTCCACAAAATCATATAAGGAACCAAAAGATAAAAAAAAAGATAGTGCCAAAGTAGGTTTTCTTAAAATAGAAGTGTTCCATCCATTTTCGTCTTTTTTTTTTTTTTTTCTGAAATATTTACAATAGAATAAGACATCGAACTAGATTCTTGTTTTTTTCCTTCTATTTTGTATTTGATACTTATTTTGAAACTCGATTAAATTTAAATGCATGCATTGCATGGCTCATTTATGGGTGTGTCACTCAGTGGAGGATCTACATGCAGTCCAGGGGTTTATTGAACCCCCTTCGGCGGAAAATTACACTATGTATATATGATCAAAATTTTGATTTACCGTATATGTTAAGTACTCCCCTTGACACAAGGCTTTGGTTCAGTGATGAAGGGCTGCAAACTTTCTCATTCAACGTGCGTTTGAGTCTGAATAACACCGTTTTTTTTTAATTTTTTATATTAGCTTTTGCATTAAATCCCTAGTTACTTACTTTCTTGCTCTCGATCTTACATTCTATCCCCTTTTTGGTTTCTCTTCTCTCTCAGTTTCATGGTTACTAATTTGATGGTTGACTTTTTTTCTATTTTTTCACAAAATTATACTAGTATATACTTTTGTTTGTTGTTTATCTATTTTGACTGATTTTAAATATTTTATATCTTCTCTCCTTAAAATTAAGAAAAAATTAATATTAGTTTATCATATAATGTATAAATAACTTAAACGTAAAGTACAATTCTCGTAACTTATTGTACTTTTTATGTAATTTCTAAATATGTAAATTATTTTTAAAAAGGTTTAAAGATTGAACATTTGAACTTACGTTCAAAATAAAGAAGTTTAACTTTCTCCGTTTGGTTATTCATGTTGAGGTAGAGTTGAACTTTGTCTCGCTCGCTCAAATCATATCCGACCCGCTTATTTTGAGGTCATGTGCTTAGTTTAACCCCTTAATAGAAATTCTGATTGTGCTACTGATGATGACGCTCCCAGATGAACTTTTTCATTTTCGAAAGCACAAATTCAAAACCTTTGATTAAAGGTATATGAATTTCACCCTTCTCATCACAACTCATCCTGATCATCGAGATCCAAATAGGCTAGTGGTTGCCACGTACGCCTTTTTCTAAAATTTATATATATCTGATTATGTGTATCACGTTTTAATTCATTTACTGATGAAGCATTACTTAAAACACTTTTGGTTCCTAATAAGTGTTGTAAAGTTTCTTTCAGTGGAATTTTTAAATCCAAAAACTGTAATTATGAAAATGAATCAAACGTAAAAAATAAGTTGTCCTAATTGAGGAAAATGGTTATTATTGACTTCCATTTTATTGGAAGAAAGTTATTTTCTTTTATAAACGGCATAGAGTAATTTAAAAGTAAATTCTAATGATGTCATTTGTCTATTTTTATCTATTAAATAAATAGATAGATTTCAAACTAATTTTGGTTGACAAGTTTTAGAGGATCATCTGTGATAAGATGAATTTAATAACTACTTCTTCTCCTCTTCGCTTTTACTTGTCATATAAAAAGTTCTCTTTTGTTTTGTTGATATGTCAAAAATGACAAGTAATGTTAAAACTGATTAACATGTACTAGCGTGATAATAATTACACTAGTGTTTATAATTACTTCTTCGATGTCATATTACTTGGCTCCTGTTGATCTGGAATAGTCTTATGAAAATTTTAATTTGAAGTGCATTTTAATAAACTGTAAATTTTACTACCACTATCTGTTGGGTTCTTAGTAAATGAGAAGTGTGAATAGAAAATGAAGAAAAATAATGTGGAAGAGGAAAATTGAGATCACACCAATATGAAAAGTGTACTCAAAAATAGAAAAGCTTACTAAATTCTCCCACATTGGTGGGAGAAAGAAGCTTTAAAGTGTTCATATTGTGAAACACACTCCCACAAGGATAAGTGATGCAAGGAATAAGAGATATCTCGCGCCGTCGTCGTCGCTCGCTCGGCTCGGCTTCGGATTTGGATCGATTGATGAGATCTATCTTTTTGGACAAACTTTATTTGAATTTCGAAGAATGACAAGAAAAAATGCAGTAAATTTTTACTGCTGAGTTTCGAAACTCCATTTATATACATGCATCATGCAGTAACAGTGAAACAGTAACAGATGCAATGGTTTAAACAAGAAATGTTTCGAATTGATATTTAGTTTCAGAAGGATGCAACCCTTCTGAAAATGACACAATGTTTCGTGAACTGACATGACTATTTCAGAACAAACACACTGATTCGCATGAAATGACATGACTTTTTTGGAACAAACACACTCCTTGATGAACAGACATGAATTTACATAAAAGGTGCAACCTTTGAAGTGAACCATTGCCTCTTTTCAGAAGAGGCATGTTATGACTATAAAAACCTGCTTTCTTCCACAGGTTTTGGAACGAAAATTTCAGAATACAAAATTACTTCTTGTCTTCCAAATTACTCTGTGTGATCAATCAAAATGTTCTGTGCGTTCGAAGATATTCTAACCATTTGAGGTACCTCTACAGTTGGTCTGTTTAACCATTTTATTCTAGGAGGAAAAATCCCACAACCTCGGGTACAGTGAGGGGAATTATTTCCTTAAGGAAATTCCGTGAATTCGGACGACTTGGCCATTTTTTGTTTCATCTTAATTTCTGAAAGAATAAAATACACCTCTTGGAAAGGTCATTTTGATCTTGTGTTGAGGTTATTTGATATATTTCATTATGTTCTTGTTTATACTTGAACTCTAGTTGAAGTTATTGTTCTGCATATACTGATTCTGTGTACCCGAAGTACAAACAAAAATAATAATCTTAAGGAAATAATTAATTTTACAGAATCTATATAACTTGTTTTTGGAGATTAAAGCTTTAAGCTTTCTACTCCGCTTGAATTTAACTAGTGATTAGAAGACATAAAATCTTCATCACAAGTTAAAGTTCACTCGGTTGATGATTTGAAGTTATAAAAATTTCATCGTTAATTAGAAAAAAGAAGAAAAGTTGAAAAGTTATTTAAATTTATAAGAAGTTTTCTGAAAATACTAAATTTTTCTGTCTTCTGTTGACAGGAAAGATGACTAATGAAAGTCAAATAATGGATGTGACAACGTCTGTGGGGGAAACTAATATTGCCACATCAAGTCGCACAAATGTTCCGCCAACAATGACACCGACGGAGAAGCCCGAAAAATTTTCGAGCATTGACTTTAAGCGGTGGCAGTAAAAGATGTTCTTTTACCTCACCACTTTATGTTTACAATGGTTCACTAAAGAAGATGCTCCTGAGGTGCCCGAGGGAACCTCGGACAAAGACGCCTCATTATTGTAGAAGCTTGGAAACATTCGGACTTCCTTTGCAGAAATTATATTCTGAGTGGTCTCCAAGACGACCTCTACAATGTTTATAGTAGAACCAGGACATCAAAGGAACTGTGGGGTCACTTGAATGAAAATATAAGACGGAGGATACGGGAATTAAAAAATTCCTTGTTGCACGGTTTCTGGACTTCAAAATGATATATAGCAAATCTGTTGTTTCTCAAGTACAAGAGTTGCAAGTCATCATACATGATCTCCTAGCAGAAGGTATGTCTTTGAAAAATACCTTAGTTGAACAGATTAAAAATGTTCTTAATACTCATATAAACTGTTTTGTAGGTTTAATTGTGAATGATGCTTTTCAAGTAGCACCGATAGTTGAGAAGCTACCACCTTTGTGGAAAGACTTCAAAACTACTTAAATCATAAACGAAAGGAGATAACTGTTGAAGATCTTATTGTCCGACTTCATATTGAAGAGCATAATAAAGCTGCTAAAAGAAGGTTAAAGGGAAATTCTGCAATTAATGGAGCACATATTGTAGAAGATGACCAAAATAATTCGAAGAAAAGAAAGAAAGTTGAACATGGAAGCAATTAACCCAAGAAAAAGTTCAAGGAAAAATGCTTCAATTGTGGCAAAATTGGCCATAAGTTCGCAGATTGTCGAGCCCCGAAGAAAGGCAAGAAAAAGGATCAAGCAAATATGATTGAATCCAACAAAGAATGTGATGATTTGTGCGCTATGTTCTCAGAATGCAATTTGGTGGGGAATCCTCGTGAATGGTGGATGGATTATGGTGCCACCCGCCATGTATGTGCCAACAAGGAGTTTTTTTCGTTATTTGCTCTGGCTCAAGCAAAAGAAATGATCTATATGGCTAACTCCGCTACTGCTAAGGTGGAGGGAACAGGAAAAATTTGCTTAAAGATGACTTCCGGCAAGATCTTGACATTGAACAATGTGTTATATGTTCCGAAGTTACGTAGGAACTTAATTTCTGTTTCACTCCTAGATAAGAACGGATTCAAATGTGTAATCGTTTCTGAAAAAATTGTAATTAGCAAAGGAGAAATGTATGTAGGGAAAGGCTATTTGACCGAAGGCCTTTATAAGATGAATGTAATGACTGTTGAGATAAATAAAAGTTTGAATTCTTTTTATTTTCTTGAGTCTTATGATTTATGGCATGAACATTTAGGCCATGTTAATTAAAAAATGTTACGAAAACTGATTAACTTAGAAGTTTTGCCATACTTTGATTACAATAAATCAATGTGTCAAACGTGTGTGGAATTGAAGTATGCAAAGCATCCTTATAAGTCCGTTGAAAGGAATTCCAATCCCTTAGACTTAATACACGCTGATATTTGTGATATGAAGTCAACAACATCACGTGGTGGAAAAAAGTATTTCATAACTTTTATTGACGATTGCACAAGATATTGTTATATCTACTTGCTAAATAGTAAGGATGAAGCAATAGATGTGTTTAGGCAATATAAAATTGAAGTTGAAAATCAGTTAGACAAAAAGATCAAAATGATAAGAAATGATAGGGGCGGAGAATATGAATTTCACTTTGTGCAAATATGTGTAGAGAATGGAATAATCCATCAAACTAAGACCCCATATTCACCTCAATCTAATGGAATTGCTGAAAGGAAAAACCGAACTTTGAAGGAAATGATGAATGCCTTACTTATAAGTTCTGGTTTACCACAAAACTTATAGGGGGAGGCTATCCTTACGGCCAATCGAATATTCAATAGAGTTCCCCTTAGTAAGACACAATCAATTCCTTATGAAAAGTGGAAATGAAGAAAACCCAACTTGAAATATTTCAAAGTGTGGGGGTGTCTAGCAAAGGTCCAAGTTCCTGTGCCTAAAAGGGTTAAGATAGGACCTAAGATGGTGGACTGTGTGTTCATAGGATATGCTAAAAGCAGTAAGGCATGTCGATTTTTGGTTCATAAATCCGAACATCCGGATATTAATGAAAATACGGTAATTGAATCAGACAATGCTGAATTCTTTGAAAACATTTATCTGTATAAAACTAGACATGAACAGTCTATTGGAGGATCTAAACGACCTCGAGATGAACCAAGTAAGAATGTACATA
>NC_061113.1:15724757-15801128 GCF_002878395.1 Capsicum annuum | reverse complement strand
ATGTTTTCAAAGAATTCAGCATTGTCTGATTCAATTACCGTATTTTCATAAATCCGAACATCCGGATATTAATGAAAATACGGTAATTGAATCAGACAATGCTGAATTCTTTGAAAACATTTATCTGTATAAAACTAGACATGAACAGTCTATTGGAGGATCTAAACGACCTCGAGATGAACCAAGTAAGAATGTACATAATGAAGAAAATCCAAGATGTAGTACACGTCAAAGAACGTCAACTTCATTTGGATCGAATTTTGTAACATTTCTCTTAGAAAATGAGCCTCAAACATTTAAAGAAGCGATGTCATCGTCAGACTCATCCTTTTGGAAAGAGGTAGTCAATAGAGAGATAGATTCAATCTTAAGCAACCATACAAGGGAATTGGTTAACCTTCCTCCCAGAAATAAACCTTTAGGTTCTAAATGAATCTTCAAAAGGAAAATGAAGGCAGATGGTACTATCGACAAATACAAAGCAAAACTTGTAGTAAAAGGCTTCAAATAGAAGAAAGGCCTTGATTACTTTGATACATACTCGCCAGTAATAAGGATAACCTCGATTCGAATGTTAATTGCCTTGGCAACGGTATATGATCTTCAAATCCATTAAATGGATGTGAAGATCGCATTCCTAAATGGAGATTTGGAGGAAGAAATATACATGGAATAACCTGAGGGTTTTGTGGTTCCAGAAAAAGAAAATAAGGTGTGTAAACTTGTTAAGTCACTTTATGGACTAAACCAAGCACCTAACCAATGACATGCAAAGTTTGACCAAACCATGTTGGCAAACGGATAAAAGATAAATGAATGTGATAAATGTATATATATTAAAGACACACCAAATCATCAAGTCATTGTTTGTTTATATGAGGATGATATGTTGATCATCAGTAGAGACATTTCTGACATAAATGCAACAAAATGAATGCTCGAGAGCAAGTTTGATATGAAAGACCTTGGAGTTGCAGATGTGATCTTAGGTATAAGAATCCATCGAACTCCACAAGAGTTAGCATTGTCACAGTCTCGTTATATCGAAAAAGTACTTGACAAGTTCAAGTAGATGGAATTCAGTATTGCCAAGACTCTATTGGATGTGAACTTTGCAATTCGAAAGAATGAAGGTGAAAGTGACTCGTAATTGGAGTACGCAAGAGTATTGGGATGTTTAATGTATATAATAAACTGTACATGACCAGACATAGCATGTGCTATTAGTAAATTGAGTCGGTACATGAGTAATCCCAACAAAACTCATTGGATAGCATTGAAAAGAGTTTTGGGGTATCTTAAATACACTTAAGATTATGCTTTGCATTATAATAAATATCCTGCAGTACTTGAAGGATATAGTGATGCAAATTGGATCACCGGATCGAATGAAGTAAAATCCACAAGTGGATATGTATTTACTATCGGTGGAGGATCAGTTTCTTAGAAATCATCCAAACAGACTTGTATCGCTCGCTCTACAATGGAATTTGAATTTATCACATTGGATAAAGTCGGTGAAGAAGCAGACTCCGAAATTTCTTAGAAGATATTCCTTATTGGCCTAATCCAGTGGCACCAGAATGTATACATTGTAATAGCCAAGCGACAATAGGTAGGGCAGGGAGCATGATGTACAACGGTAAATCTCGTCACATACGACGAAGACACAATACCGCTAGGAAACTTCTCTCTAGTGGAATTATCACTGTAGACTATGTAAAGTCAAAGGATAATGTGTCGGATCCACTTACAAATGACCTATCTAGAAAAGGAGTTGAACGGACATCCAAGGGAATGGGTTTAAGGCCTAAGACAAGTCAGCACGGCGGTAACTCTACCTAGCAGACTTGAGATCCCAAGAGCTAGGTTCAAGGAGATCAAACAAAGTTGTGTCTGACAGGTTCAACATTGTCAATTACCCAACTCATTCTCATGATGTAGACAATGTATAGTAAACTAAGATAAGACTTAAGGTGAAAAGTCTTTTAATGATTATCTAAATTTGGCAGATTTGACCAAATAGTTTAGTCTACAGGATTGAACATTTAGAAATCACCTATGCGAGGGTGAAGTGAAAGCCGCTTCAAGGAGAATGTTAGTAAAGGCCTATTCTCTAAGCTCTCATGAAACTGGGACGAGTTCATGGCCGAAAAAAATAAAACCATGAGAAACATAAACGTTAAAAGGCTGGTTGAGTGACATGTATTGTCTAGGTGTACATTAAAGCTTGATGGTTCAAATATATCTAATCTATCGATTGATCGAGTGCATCCGATGCATATTCACTACGGAATGTTCAAAGGGAAACCCACTTATCCAGATGCAATCAGTCTTTGCTTGATGATCACATACTTGTCCGTAAAATTTTTACGAAAAATAGCCATTCCCCATTCATGTGTGGGATTGTTGGGTTCATAGTAAATGAGAAGTGTAAATGGAAAATGAAGAAAAACCAAGTAGAGGAGGAAAATTGAGATCACACCAATATGGAAAGTGTACTCAAAAATAGGAAAGCTTACTAAATTCTCCCATATTGGTGGGAGAAAGAAGCTTTAAAGTGTTTATATTGTGAAACACACTCCCACATGGATAAGCGAGGCAAGGAATAAGAGATGCCTTCACCGTTGTCATCGTCGCTCGCTCGGCTCGATTTCGGATTTGGATCGATCGATGAGATCTATCTTTTTGGACAAACTTTATTTGAATTCCGAAGAATGCCAAGGAAAAATGCAGTAAATTTTTACTGTAGAGCTTAAGAACTCCATTTATATACATGCAGTAACAGTGAAACAGTAACAGATGCAATGGTTTGAACAAGAAATGTTTCGAACTGATATTTAGTTTCAGAAGGATGCAACCCTTTTGAAAATGACACAATGTTTCGTGAACTGACATGATTGTTTCGGAACAAACACACTGATTCGCATGAAATGACATAACTCTTTCGGAACAAACACACTCCTTGATGAACAGACATGAATTTACAGAAAAGATGCAACCTTTGAAGTGAGAAGAGGCATGTTATGGCTATAAAAACCTGCTTTCTTCCACGGGTTTTGGAATGAAAATTTCAGAATACAAAATTACTTCTTGTCTTCCAAATTATTTAGTGTGATCAATCAAAACGTTCTGTGCGTTCGAAGATATTCCAACCGTTTGAGGTACCACTGCAGTTGGTCTGTTTAGCCATTTTATTCTGGGAGAAAAAATTCCACAACCTCGGGTACAGTGAGGGGAATTATTTCCTTAAGGAAACTCCGTGAATTCGGATGACTTGGCTATTTATGTTTCATCTTAATTTCTGAAATAATAAAATACACCTCCTGGAAAGGTCATTTTGATCTTGTGTTGAGGGTATTTTATATAGTTCATTGTGTTCTTGTTTATACTTGAACTCTAGTTGAAGTTATTGTTCTGCATATACTGATTCTGTGTACCCGAAGTACAAACAAAAATAACACTGTCATTACTATTTTATATAATTATTTAATATTAAAAGTACAAAAAAAATATAATAATTTTTTTTATTTTATAAATCAGACAAATAAATTAAAATAACTCCTTTTAGTCCAGCAGTAAGTAATATGAATTTGATGGAGCACATTCTATCAAATTACGTGGTATGTTTTGGTTGATAACAGTTAATTTGAGATTCCATCATATTCAAAATATTTATCATCCTTAGTAAAATTATCAGTCTCAAAATATTGTCATTTTAAAAATTAAGATAAAAAATTAAGTATTTTTTTTTTTCATTTTACCCTATGTATTTATTGCAACAGTTAAGAGGGTATCATTGATTGAGTTGACAAAAATACATACATTTATTGAGCAAGAATAATATGGTGAAATATTTTAAGAGGTAAAATATACAATGAAATGTAATCTTTATTAAAATTTTTTGTTTTTCATTTTACCCTATGTATTTATTGCAACAGTTAAGAGGGTATCATTGATTGAGTTGACAAAAATACATACATTTATTGAGCAAGAATAATATGGTGAAATATTTTAAGAGGTAAAATATACAATGAAATGTAATCTTTATTAATATTTTCTTAAAAAACATATCTTTATTGGATTTTTATGGTCAAAGCATTTCACCATCTTTTTTTTTTTTTTTTTCATAAAAGCCAAATTGAGAAAAGAAAAAAGATTACTATACTACTTCAAAACACCGACCAACGTAACACACTTGACGTTTTCTTATGCTAAATTTATAGAGGCAACTTCTCTAAACCATATTGTTTCTCTCATCACCACGTGGATTAAAATTAGAGTCCTTCAGTATAAATAAGACAAATCAATTATTATTATTATTATTATTATTATTATTATTGTCACACCCCTTTGTTAACTCCAAAAGATTCGATTTTAATTTTGAAAGAGTTTTTATTATTAAAGTGACAAAAGATTAAAAATTTATTTCAAAAAAGGATTCATTAGTTTCAAAACTCAGAGTCGTCACTTGGCATAAATCAGGTGTGCCAAGTCACCTGTGGATATCCTTTTTCAAAAGGGTTTTGACTCTATAAAACTGATCCGCGAACAAAGATTCCAACTAAGGAATTCTGTTGATCGAGGGGAAGGTGTTAGGCACCCCTCGATCCCGTGGTTCGACCACAGTAGCTTGGTGGAGTATATCGGCTAATTTGGATACTATGAATGTATAAACCATACCAAACATAAATAAAACGATCAATCAAGCAAACAAATCCAAAAAAAATGTCTAGTCCAATTATACAGTCCAAAATAGAAAAAGAATGCGAAAATGTAAATCCTATTCTACCCTACACTAATTTTATACTACGCTCCCATGCTACCCGATGCCTCGGGCCTTCATCATGGACGTCTTCCAAATATAAAATACTTCAGAGCATTCCCCGGCGAATAAATACAAGTGATCGCGGGTCATTTCCCGATTAAATGAATACATTTCCAAATGAAAGAAGTAAAACCAAACCGTTCAACTCAAATTCCACATCCAAACATTCAACAAGAAAACTTATTCCTAAATTTTTGCCTACCCGAACCAACATTCGCCTATCCATTTCAACATATCATAATTTTATCACATTCCAACAATATTCATGCTCATTACGAATTAAACAAAACAACAATAAACCAAAGCTAATCTAAATTCAACTTTTTTATCAATTTCTTAATTTCATCCCCCAAATCCATTTTTAACCACATTATTAAACCAGTTCAACTATCAAATCACTTTTCAAAATTCGAAACCAACAACACATACCCCAACGAAGATTCAAACATTTAAGCATACCAATCATTCATATCCACAACAACAATTAACATTTTTGCTCGAAATATTCAAAACCGCACCACAAAATCACGATATTAACCAACTTCGATATAATAAAAAGTAGAGTTGAGAGATGGACCTTTGAAGAATCGATTTCGTTGATAATAAAATCAAGAAAGCCCGGACTATAGAATTCCTAATAGGACCTCAACAATGACGAACTCCAACTCTGTATTGAAAAATTTGAGACCCAAAACTGAAGCTCCGTAAATCTAATCGAACCCGAAAATCGACATTGTTCATGGTACTGTTCACAATACTGTCCACGACACTGTTCACGATACTGTTTCTCTCTCAATTTTTTTCTCTCTCGCGCGATTCTCTCTTCTCTCCCTCGATTTTTTTGTTCTTCTTGTGAGGAAGATGATTTGGTGATTGTTGTTATTGTGGAGAAGATAATGATGAAAGAATGAGCCTCTCCCTTTTCCCCTTTTAGAATTTTCCTTTTATATTTTTTAGTTGGTTTTTCTTTTTCTTTATTTATTATCCTATGTACAACAACAACAAACCCAGTGTATTCCCACATAGTGGGGTCTGGGGAGGGTAAGATGTACGCAGTCCATACCTCTACCTCTAAAGAAGTAGAAAGGTTGTTTCCGATAGACCCCCGGCTCAAGACACAAAATACTACACAAATACATAGTAAAGCATGGAATAAGATGGCATAACATAAATACGACACCCACAAGTAATAGAAAACAGAGAAAAGTAAACATATTCGTAATAAAGCATGAAACAAGGTATCATAACAAGAATAATACCCCCACCAAGTAATTTCCTACACTAGCGACCCAAACTGACCCTAGCCTTCTGCCCTAATTCGCGTCCTCCATCTGGGGTCATGTCCTCAGTGAGCTGTAACTGCTCCATGTCCCGCCTAATCACCTCTCCCCAGTACTTTTTCGGCCTACCCCTTCCCCGCCTAAAATCATCCAAAACTAGCCTCTCACACCTACGAATCGGGCATCCATGCCGCTCCTCATTACGTGTCCGAACCATCTCAATCGGACTTCCCGTATTTTATTCTCCACTGGAGTCACACCAACCTTCTCCCTGATAGTCTCATTCCGAACTCTATCCCCCCTAGTCAGCCCACACATCCAATGCAACATCCTCATTTCTGTCACCTTCATTTTTTGAATGTGGGAGTTCTTAACTGGCCAACACTCCGCTCCATACAACATGGCCGGACGGACTGCCACCCTGTAGAATTTTCCTTTAAGTTTGGGCGGCACCTTTTTATCAGCCAACACCGTGGAAGCATATAATTGGTGGCTTGTGGAAATAAGTGTATGGCATGTGGAAAAGTTAGTGTAGCATGTGGAAAGATGAGGGTGGCGTGTGGAAAAATGAGTAGGGCATGTGCCTTTTGCATGTATCCAATGAAAAATGGAAAGTGAGGTGTTGAGGTGGCAAAGATGCTATGTATTTAATTATTTTTAATTCTTTCTTCTTCTTTTTTTTTTTTGGGGGGGGGGATGGGGGAGAAGAAATTATCAATTAAACAAAAGTATGGTAAGGTGAATAAAAAAAAAAAAAAAATTAAAAAAAAAATATTTTCGAGAAAGGAAAAAATTACGTGTCTACAATTATTATTATTATTATTATTATTATTATTATTATTATTATTATTATTATTTTTATTATTATTATTATAATACAAGTGTAGATGAAGCAGATAACTTATGATTGACATGCATGCTTCAGTTGCTTCAGTCGTAATTTTACTATATTATTCCTAATTAATTATTATAAGTCTTTTAAGTATTAGGAAATTAATAATATTTAACAAAAAAGATAAAAAAAGAGATAAAGTGATAAGTCACTCTTGATGTCTTATATAAGACTCACTTGAATTTTTTATAGTAATTTTACTATATCACTTCTAATTAATTGTTATAAGTTATTTAAGATATGTTTGTTTTGCTGCTTCAATTGTGATTTTACTATATATATCACCCCCTAATTAATTATTATAAGTCATTTAAGTATTGAAAACTAATAATATTTCATAGAGAAGGTAAAATAGATACAAAATGAAAAGTTAATTCTTGATATTTTAAATTAACTTGACGACTTACATGGGGCTCACTTAAATTTTTTCACAAATAATTTTACTATATCACTTCTGATTAGTTATTATAAGTTATTTAAGTATTTGAAAATAAATAATATTTAATAACAAGAATAAAATAGATACCGAATGATAAACTAAAAGTGATTGGATGAAGTACTTTGCAACAGTAATTTTCTGTCGGGGTGTATGGGATAGTACACTTATTGAGATCTAAATGATTAGATTCAAATAAAATACTAAGTATATAATTACGAGTTGAGATCTGAATGATCAAAATTTTAATTTTTATTGGGTACAAATAAATGAAGCATAAAATACGTAAATAAGGAAATCAAATTTTAGCTTTTTAAACTATTTTTTTTATCTCAATTTATGTGACATCATTTGATTAAGAATGGAGTAGGAAAAAGGAATACTTTTGAAATTAGTGGTATAAATAAATCTTAAATTTTGTGTGGTCATAAAACATTTCATTCATGGTATTATTATCTCAATCTTTTGCTTTTAAAATTAACAAAAAGTCTCTTATTGTTTAGATAAAGTTCAAAGTAGTCCGTTAGATATTATTTATGAGCATTTTTATCCTTTAAGTTTGTCAAAAATAATTATTTTATTTTTGTCAAATATATAATAATTTTTATGATTAGATTTAGCAAAAATCGTAAAAAGAACCTTCATACCTTGTTCGATTTGTTGATTGCCATTAATTTTGAGTTTATTGTTGTTCTTCCAAATCTCCTGAAAAAATTCCTAGCCACTAATATGTATTAAGTAATAGTGGCTCAAACAAATAAAATAATTTTTTATAGGAAAATCGAAAATCACACACTAAAGAAATAACAAAAATGAATAGAAAAGTGACTATTGAAGAAAGATTCACCTAGAAGCACTAGAAAAGTTCATGATTAACATGTCCTTCAAACAATTGAGGACACTTTCTTCCAAGCTAAGAATCCTAAAAAGATACTCTCATCCGGAGGCTCAACTCCAATGGCCTCTTCACCTGTAAGAATGCCTACACCTTCCTCAGCAACAAGCATGTCAATGATGAAGGCCCTTCCAACTTTTCCTAGATCTGGAGTCTCAAAGTCCCCAATAAAATTGAATTCTTCCTTTTTCACTCCAAAACAATAGTCTTCCCTCAAACAACACTCTTGCCAAAAGGGGCATAAACACCTCACCAAACTGTATCCATTGCCCCAACGCCCCAGAAGACATCAATTGAATTTTTTTCCAATGTCAGTTGAGTGGCCACTTCTGGGCACTCTTATCCAGAAATCCAACATGTCTACCCTAAACCCTCATTACTTCTCCTTTGAAAATTGGTTTACCACTTAGACATGGTTCAACAACAACAACAACAACAAACCCAGTATATTCCCACATAGTGGGGTCTGGAGAGGGTAGAATGTACGCAGTCCATACCAAGTAGAGAGGCTATTTCATAGAGTACCCTCCTCCCCTTTTGCATTTGGATCATTTGGAAAAATAGGAACAACAATTGATTCAATATAGGCAATGACACCCCCTCCTTTGCCCAGGCCTATTCGGAAACACTTGAATCCTTTCAACTCCAAGGTGAGGCCACCGGTAACAACTTCCCTAACATCATCTCTCTTAAATGGGAACTCTCATGATAGGGTCCTTTAAGCTCAATACAGATGGATCCTGTATGAAAAATCCTGGGAAAAGGGGAATAAAGGGCATCTTTAGAGACCGCTCTAGCAACTATCTCCTTGATTTCAATAAAAGCTACAACATAGCAACTAATAACCAAATGGAGCTTATGACCCTCAGACAAGGTTTAAGCTTATCCCTTCAGAACAACTTCAAACCTCTGGATATCAGCATTGATTCCATAGGGTAATTCGCATGTTGCATGATGATAATTTTCATTATGACCCTCTACTTGATGCTTGTAGGTTGATGCGCTAAAAGGATTAGAAGGAGTAACCGTTAAACACTGCTACAGAGAGCAGAATGGTGCTACAAAAAGCAGAATAGAGTTGTTGATGCTTTGGCAAAGAAAGCTACTGCAATGGGAGCCCCTAGAAGACTTCAACTTTTTATAATTCCATCGGTGTATGCACTAGTCCAAGCATGGGCAGACATTAATAGAACTAGAAATGTTAGGATTAACAACTCTGATTTCGTACACAACCCGAGCCATTTCACCGTAGAATCGGATTGAGTTCTATTTTTGTAACCCTTGCTACAACTTTATTTACTCATTAATGCAATCTCTTTCACAAAAAAAAATAAAGTTTATGAGAAATTATCAAATATTTATATACTTTGATGGTCACTTTAGGGTAAATAACACTATCGATCAAGACATTGTTCAACAATTTTTTTTTTCATTTTAAGATCAATAGTAGACCATTTATTGACCACTATAAAGTTAAATCTTGCACTTAACTGATACTTTAAAAACTAGTTTAAAGGTAATAGAATTGTGCAAGTCTTATAAGGAGATCACCCATCTTATAAATCACTAATGTTGTCTTTTTTTCATTCTTCAACATCTCACTTCAGGTTCAGAAATGTAATTTAGTGTCTGGACAATTTCTAATTTGGGGACCCAATATTGAGTGAGATGAATTTTGTTATGATACCATATAAAATTAGATCTTAGGCCTAACATGCCCCAAAAGCTAACTTAAAAATAGGAGGATTGAAGTTATGAAATCCAATGGACAGTGTCACAAGCCAAAGGGGAAAGAAGTGGTGTGACTATTTTCAGAATGTCCTTGGCATGTTGCACGTATATCATATGACTAAAAAGGAACAGAAAGATATTTCAGCAATAAAAAGTCACAGAAAATGTCCTGCTGAGACAGATTGTCCAGGAAATTTACTGTTGTGGTGCTAAGTATACTAAACTAAGGAATATGCTTAATAGTTTAAATTATTATCCATAGCTGGATGTGTGATGTTAGAAATAGTTGTAGAGGTCGTCAGAAATTTCAAGTTTGGGGTTGTCCAAACTTGATGCTTGATGTTTTGTAACGCTACATTTTGGTAATAAAATACTTTATTTACCAAAAAAAAAAGATAGGAGGATGTGTAAGTCTTATAACAGGCCACTCATCTCATTAACTATCAATTGAGATTTTTTTTATTTTTTAATATGTAAAATTAGGTCTTGAGCCTAACTCATACTCCAAAAGTTATAAACTCAAAGGAAGACTATCTAAATCTTATAGAGACCACCCCATATCCGTAGTCACTAATGTGAGATTTTTTTATTTTTTAATACCTGATATCACGTTCAGCATTGAACATCTAGTGTGTGGTCAATTTTTAATTTGAAGACCCAATATTGATTGAGATGAATCATTCTCTAATACCATGTATAATTAGGACTTGAACCTAACACACACAACAAAAGTTAGCTTAAAAGGAGGAGGATTGCCTAAGCCTTATAAGGAGACCATCCATCTTGTTAAATTTCAACATGTGACTTTATGTCCTTCTTCAATAACCACCATTTTCACTACTTCAAGCCAATAAATATTAAAATTCCTTAGATCAAGTCTTATCTCAACCTTAAGATTTTTTACCTCTACTCCTTAATCACAATGAAGTCTCATTAGCCACTTAAAAACTTTCCACTAAGCATACATTATGACATTAGAAATATTGAATACAACACCTAAATAATAATTTCTAAGATTCAAATGACCCATTGTAATAGGAACATAAATCACATAATAAATATTGAGTCACCAATGATTCTCAGATCAAATGGCAGTGCGTAAAATCGATAGGATACACAATTATTACTAACTTTATGCATAACTTGTGTAGCTCAAAACTATCATGTCCCAATTTGGTATTTATTATTACAAATATGATTTCTTTGCCTAAGAGCTCTTAACAATAACAATAATAAAATCCTGACATCATGTGATCTATTGTCATAAAGAGGCACTCTCTCTTAAGTTTCCTTCAACGAGCTATTGAAGATGTTGATCAAAGTATTTTTCAATGATAATGGTGGAGTGATGGACTAGAGTGGAGAATGACTAAGAGATTAATGGATCCAATATTTTTTATACTCATCTATTTCTTGATTAACTAGATGGGCCTAGGATAAGACATTAAAAAATTAATACACATGATTACGTCAAAATAAATTCTTTCTCGGAAGTAGTAAGATTCAATAGTCTTTGTTTGCCCCCTCGCCAGGGATAACGTATTGATGGCCCCCAAGATATTTTATCAATTTCTAAGATCTTTTATTTGAAAAAATGGAGACAAAGGGAAACTTAAATTTCTATCGAGAGAAAAATCTCTGAGTGTAGTTAGAGTTGAAGCTAGAGATTATATTTTTCCTTTATTAGTTACAATTCCATAATTCTTACATCATCGTGTTCCTCAATCCTTTTCTTTTAATGTGTTGATTCTGTTGTCTTGTTGCTATGTGAAATGGGTGAAGCAATTCCTCATCTGACCCTCATGATTTTTCTTTTATATGCGAGTAACAAGTAGGGGAAGTTAGTCTTGTCACTTTTCACATTGTAGTACTCAAAAGCTTTCTCATGTAGTCACTTACATTATTAGTACTTTATTTAAGCTCGTTGCTGAAAGAGATTATAAGCAAAAACTAAATTATACTAGAGTGCTCTCTTATTGTTGTTCTCAGACCACTTATTCTTTTTCTTTGCCCATTTCAATGACATCAAAATTTTAGAATTAAGTGAAGTGATAGGAAAAATTATTTCCAAATCAAAGCTACTTTCTTATTAGGAAAGATCAAGGTGCACATATGGATTGTTGAAGCATGAAAAGGTATTTAGAATGAACAGTATCAATTATAGATAGTAAGTTAGTATGCATACGAATGAGATGATATATGCAAATTTGATTAGGCATGCAACAGACTCTTTACCCCATGGATGGCTTTGTTTTCGTCATGCAGAATAAATTTGAAAAATAAAATCCTTATCTGAGTTGGCTAAATCTAGTATAGTGAGTTTTAAATCAAAGTAAAAATTCTTTTTAAAAGAAATACCGCCGAATTCAATGTTGGAAGTATTTAGATGTACGACCCCGCAAAATTTTAAGCTCAATTCAGTCTTTTAAAGTTTGTCAAGAGGTCCCAGACTTAGAAAATTTAGCTAAGTATCCATACTTAGTGTTATTTTAGCCTGCAAAAGTTGAAAATTCAATTTTACAATCCTTACGACCTTAAAGTATCGATCTTTAGGTTGTTTCATGATCAGGAATGTCCGTAGGTGTTCCTGAATAAGTTTTAGATTTTTTGGACTTCGTTTAAGGCATCTTTGGAGTCCCAAACTAGTGAGTCAACGCGATCTTGATGCGTCGCATCGACTATCGCGTTGATAAATATTTTTTCTAGCCCCCAGCATTAAATTCCAGTGAGCTAATGCGGACTCAACGCGGCGCGTTATCTATCCCGTCGATGCCAACGATGCGGTGCGTCGGTCTGCGCGTTGATGGTTTAATTTACAGTCATTAAAACCCCGTATTCTTAGGGTTAATTAAGTCTTTTTTTCACACCCTTCATCCTCCAAAACACAAATTTAGCCCTCTTTTAGCAAGTTATATTCATTCTTTCACAAATTGCTCAAGAACAAAATCCTAGATGAATTAAATTCAAATTCAAGGCTTCAAATTCTACCGTTAATTTTTAAGAATTCACCAACTAAGGTATGTGAAGTGTTCATCCAAGGGTTCCTTCCACTCTTGGAGTCCAAGAATCTCTTTTAAATTTCAAGTAGTTTGAAATCATGATTTCCATGATTAGAATTAAAATTGTATTCATGATTAGAATGTGAGTTAGATTTTTATTTCATGAATTATTATAGGTTTCATGTGGGATTGACTACTATGTGTGTAAATTCGTATGAATCCATGTTAAACACCTTAAAATTGTGAAATTTGAAGTAAATCTTGATGCTCGCTTATTATGTGCATATATTATGCTCACCAAGTGCTTGATGAATTGTTCATGTGAACTAATAAGGGAAAGAAATCATGTCATGCTAGCTTATTTGCAAGTTATACCATGCCAATATTTGATAAGATATCTCTATAGATGCATTATGAATCCAATGTACATGTTTATGCTAAGCAAGATCATGCGATGCTTTATTTTCATGCTATCGAGTCCTAGAGGTATTTAATATCCGATAATTTAGCGGTTTGCCTAGAGCTAGTGTCAGTTACAGAATAATCTTAGTCACGTCACGATCCTAGTACTCTCAGTTAGTTACAGGACTCAGGAAAACTCAGAAGACTCAGTATCAGTCCAATCTAGTTCAATATTCAGGTAAACTCATTCAGCTAACAAAATTCAGTAGTATTCTGTCAGTTAACGAAACTCAGTAAACTCAGTACCATTTCAGTCAAGCCTAGTATGAACTAGGAAAATTAGTTCAGTATTTATTTAGATGGGAGCAGGATTCAACACCGAGTTAACCCCGAGATGGGGGCATTCCCGCCAGCAGAGGGTTTGAACCTTAGTAGCAATTCCTGTGTTACAGAACTATGTAGCCAACGTAGGTTGAGATATTTTCCTGCCAGATATCATGAGGCTTGATACATCTCATTCTAGTTTTTCTGCCAGCGAGGGTTGACGAATGAATTTTCTGTCAGAAAGGATTAATTCATAGCTTGTCTCTACCCGTGGTAAGGTATTGACACCCTTCCAACTGGGGTTACAGGTTGGACCCCAACCTATTTAGAAAAGGGCATACCAGTTAGATGATTACCTTCCATAATCTCAGTTTCAAATTCAGTCTCAGTATAGAACTCAGTTCAGTTCTACATATTCAGGACTGTCAGTTACAGTCGCTCAGTTCAGTATGAAACTCAATATAGTTCTGTAGAATCATGACTTTTAGATACAGTCATTCAGTTATTAGTAATACAGTATCAATAAACTCAAATATCAGTAAATCAATATTCAGACTCAGTATTCAGTGTTATCACGATCTCAGTTTTCTACATATTCATGCATGTACTCTCATTCAGTCAAACTTATGTTATTCAGTTAGCATTGTTCATGCATATAAACCCATGCTTCTTAGCTTACCTCATTGAGCACACCAGTACATTCAAAGTACTGATACATGCTTTTATTTTGCACTATGATGTCTTATATCATAGGTTCAGACGCACGGGCTCCAAAGCACCCTTAGCAGTTCAGATTCTCAACAGACAGAGTTAGTGGTGAGTTCTCATAGTATAAGGACATGATTGTTTTCAGTATTTTAGTTTATTTTTAGTAGTCAAAGTTAGTTGGGAACTTGTCCTATCAACTCCATAGTTTAGACAGTGTAGAGACTTTTCAGACTAAAGTATTTTCAGACTGTTGTCCGGATTTCAGTATTGATGTTCAGTTTTGGTATTATGATACCGTAATTAGTAATTATTTCAGATTTGAACCTTATGGAAAGTTTTTACCAAAATTATGTAATTATTATAGTTTTATTACATAATTATTATAGCAGGTACCAGTCATGGGTTAGCTTGTGGTCCTTCGGGATTATGAGTACCGTGTAGCGTCCGAGGTAGCGTTACAAACTTGGTATTAGAGCCTAAGGTTCAACAGAGTCCTAGGAAGTCTAAAAGCCACATCTAGTAGAGTCTTGTGCATGGGTGTGTTGCGCGCCACACTTATGGATAGGAGGCTACAAGATGTTTTAGGAAAAATTTTCCTTCTTTTAGAAATTATATCGTGCGAATAAGCACAAACTCAAGTTAAATTCTTAGTCTAATCCTTTCTCTTCCATTTATAAAATATGCCTCCAAAGAGGACTAAGAGGATAGGAACGGAAGACCAGTCAGAACCCTAGCCCGTCCAGCCAGATTCTCTGGACGAACACGTCTCTCATGCTGAATTCAGAGCAGCCTTCACTGCCCCAGCTTATTCTTTGGCAACCCAGAATGAATGTCCAACTGCTTTCCCAACCAACCCAGTAGCCAATATTGCTGCTAGGATTTAGGACTTCACTTGAATGAACCCTTCATCATTTATCAGGTCTAAGTTAGATGGAGACCCTCAGGAATTTCTTGATCAAGTGCAGAAAGTTACTGATATTTTAGGGGTAAATGTTGTTGAGAGCGCTGAGTTGGCCACATATTAGTTACAAGATGTTGAACACTTATAGTTAAAGCAGTAGAAGGTAGAGAGGGCCGCAGATACTGGGCCCATAGAATGAGAGGAGTTTGCGGTTACTTTCTTGGATAGGTTCTTCCACTTAGAGTTGAGGGAAGCGAATGTGTTGGAGTTGATTAACCTGAAACAGGTCAATATGACAATACAAGAGTATTTTCTCAAGTTTACTCAGTTAGCCAGATATGCCTCGTATGTTGTAGCAGATAGCAAATCTAAGATGAGTAAGTTTATGTCAAGGGTGTCTAGCAGTGTGGTCAAAAAGTGTAGGACCGCAATGTTGATTAAGGAGATGGATACATCCAGGCTTATGGTCCATGCTTAGAAGATAGATGAGGCTAATAATAAAAAGAAAGATAGGGAGAAAAGGAGATCGAGAATAGGTAATTTCAACTTCGCTCAGCCTAAGTCAGAGGGTGGAAACAATTCTCAGTTCTGCCCGAAATCTTTAGTACTAGTTCTTTCTTCAGCCTGTGCTCCTGTGTTGAAATTCAGAAATAGCCACACAGATAGGGTATCAGGCCTTAAACCCTAGGTTAGTGTTAGCAGTGCCTGAACTAATCCCCTTTGTTAGAAATATGGCAGAAACCACCAAGGTATCTGTAGAGCGAGCAGTGATATATGTTTTGGATGTGGTAAGACAGGCCACAGGGTCAGATAATGTCCTCAGGTGGGTTCGCAGAGTTAACATAATTGTCCCCCAACTCAGTCCGATCGCCCGAGTCAACAGGGTGCCTCTTTCAGTCCCACCAGTGGGCAACACCGAAATAGACTCTATGACCTTTAGTCCTGACAGGATCAGAAAAGTTCTCCTGATATGGTCACTGGTACATTGTAATTTTATCATTTTCATGTTTACGATTTGCTGGATTTAAGAGTTTATTTGTCCTTTATTACTCCATCTATAGTAGTTGATTTCAAAGCAGTCTCAAAATTTTAGCACATCCTTTCTCAGTCTCTACCCCAATGGGTAAATCCATCATAGCCAGGTGGGTATACAGGAACTGCCTGATTATGATATCTCAGAAAGTCACTACAGCAGACTTAGTCGAATTAGAGATGACTGATTTTGATGTTATTCTCAGCATGAATTGGCTTCATTCCTGTTATGCCTCAGTCGACTGTAGAAATAGAATTGTCCAATTTCAATTTTCGAATGATCCCGTCCTAGAGTGAAGGGGTAGTACTTCAGCACTTAGGGGTCAGCTTGTTTCTTACCTTTGGGCTAGAAAAATGATATCTAAGGGATGTGTCTACCATCTCGTTTGAGTTCAGGACTCTAGTTCAGAAACGCCTACTCTTAAGTCAGTGACAGTAGCATGTGAAATCTCATATGTATTTCCCAAAGATATTTTCGGAGTTCCTCCCTAAAGGGAAATTAATTTCGGAATTAATCTTCTTTTAGATACTCAACCCATATCTATTATTCCATATAGAATGGCTCTGGCAAAACTCATAGAATTAAAAGAGCAGTTAAAAGATCTCCTAGATAAGGGATTTATCAGACCTAGTGTATCCCTGTGGGGCACAACAATTTTATTCATGCGAATAAAAAATGGTTCTCTCAGGATGTGTATAGATTACCGTCAGTTGAATAAAGTCATGGTCAAGGTAAATATCCACTTTCCAGAATTGATGACTTGTTTGACCAACTTCAAGGTGCCAGTTATTTCTCCAAGATAGACCTCAGATCAGCTATCATCAGCTCAGAGTCAGAGAATGTGATATTCCAAAAATAACTTTCAGAACTTGATATGGTCACTTTGAATTCTTAGGCATGTCCTTTGGTCTTACCAATGCCCCAGTAGTCTTCATGGACTTGATGAACCAGGTGTCCAAGCAGTACTTGGACATATTCATGATAGTCTTCATAGATGACATTCTTGTCTACTCCCGCATTGAGCATGATCATGCAAACTATCTCAGGATAGTACTACAGACTCTCAAAATCATCAATTATTTGCCAAATTCAGTAAGTGCAAATTTTGGCTAAGGTCAGTAGCTTTTCTCGGCCATATCATTTCTAGTGATGGCATTAGAATTGATCTCCAAAAGACCAAAGCAATGAGAAAGTGGCCCAGACCCATATCTCCGCTAGATATCAGGAGTTTCTTGGGTTTGGCCATCTATTTCCAATGGTTCATTGAGGGATTTTCGTCTATTGCATCCTCCATGTCCAGATTGATACAGAAGAAGGTCAAATTCCAGTGGTCAGACTCTTATGAGAAAAGTTTTCAGGAGTTAAAGACTCAACTCACTACAACTCCAGTGTAGACCTTACCAAATGGTTCAGACGTATTGATGCTTCCAGAGTCAATTTGGGGTGTGTTCTGATGCAGAGAGATTAGTTCATAGCCTACGCCTCTATACAGCTTAAGCCTCATGAAAAGAACTATCCTACTCATGATCTTGAATTAGCAGCAGTAGTTTTTTCCTTGGAGATTTGGAGATACTACTTGTATTGGGTGCATGTTGATGTGTTCACTGACCACAAAAGTCTGCAGTATGTGTTTTCTCAGAAAGACCTAAACCTCCATTAAAGAAGGTGGTTAGAGTTGTTAAAAGACTACGACATGAGTGTCCTGTATCATCTGGGCAAGGCTAATGTAGTGGCCAACGCTCTCAGTAGAATGTCTATAGGTAGTATTTCTCATGTCGAGACAGTAAGAAGAAGTTAGCTCAGAAAGTTCATCAGCTAGCCCAAGTAGGTGTCCACTTAGTCGATTCAGCAAAAGGTAGTGTATGGGTGTAGAGTAGCTCAGAATCATCCTTAGTTTCCGAAGTGAAGGAAAAATAGGACAGGGATCCCAGTCTGGTCAAGTTTAAAGAATCAGTTAGAGATCATAAGGTAGAGGTTTTCTTCTAAGGGGGAGATGATATTTTGCGTTGTCAGGGTCAACTATGTGTGATGGGCGTAGATGACTTGAGGCAGTAAATCCTTGCAGAAGCGCATGGTGCACGCTACTCTATTCATCCAGGGGACACTAAGATGTACTGTTATTTGTGGGAGATCTATAGGTGGAGTGGGATGAAGAGAGATATTACAGAGTCTGTGGCTAAGTGCTCAATATGTCAGTAGGTTAAGATTGAGAATCAGAAGCCTAGTGGGTCCATGCAGCATCAGGTGCCTAGTGGGTCCATGTAGGAGTTCAGTATTCCCACCTGGAAATGGGAATAAGTGAACATGGACTTTGTGACGGGTTTGCCTCATACTCGTCGTCAGCATGATTCAGTTTAGGTCATTGTAAACAAGATGAACAAATCAGCTCATTTCCTACCAGTCCATACCTCTTACTCAAGTGAGGATTACACTAAACTCTATAATAGGGAGTTGGTCAAATTTCACGGTGTTTCGTTGTCCATTATCTCAGACAGAGGTACCCAGTTCACCTCTTATTTTTGGAAGACATTCTAAAAGGGTCTTGGTAACCGAGTTTACCTCAGTACAATCTTTCATCATCAGACAAATGGTCAAGCAGAAAGGACTATTCAGACTTTAGAGGATATGCTGCGAGCATGTGCAATAGACTTTAAAGGTAGCTGAGATGACCACTTACCTTTGATTGAGTTCGCATAAACAACAACTATCATTCTAGTGTTCAAATGGATCTGTTTGAGACGCTTTATGAGAGGAGGTGTAAATCTCCCATAGGTTGGCCTGAAGTGGGTACGGCCGCAGTGGTAGGGTATGACTTTGTATTTGATACCTTAGAGGAAGTCCAGTTGATTCGGGAAAGGCTTAAGACAACTCAGAGCTGACAGAAATCGTACGCAGATGTGCTAAAAAGGATCTCGAGTTTGAGATTGGTGACTATGTGTACTTGAAAATCTTTCCTATAAAAGGAATGAAGAAGTTTTGCAAGAAGGGGAAACTCAGTCCCCGATATGTCAGTCCGTACCGAATTCTCAGCCATTTTGGAAAGGTAGCTTACGAGTTTGAGTTGCCTTCAGATCTATCTTCAGTTCATCCAGTGTTTCATGTCTCCTTGCTAAAGAAATGCATAGGTAACCCATCAGTCGTAGTAACCACAGAGGGCATAGATGTTCAGAACAGCCTCTCTTACAAAGAGATCCCAATCAAAATCCTTGGTTATTAGATTCGCAGATTGAGGAACAAAGAAGTCCCTCTAGTTAAAGTTTTTTGGCGGAATCAATCCATTGAGAGAGCTACTTAGGAAGCAGAAGCAGATATGCGGACCAAGTACCCTCACCTCTTCTCCATAAACTCAGCCCAAGGTAATATTTTTCCTTAAGCTTATTTAGTTTCATGCTCAGATTTCTATTGCAAACTTGGTATCAATTACTATTGCGTATTCATTCATATGTTCATGAGTTAGTTCAGTCATGTATTTATGCATCAGATATGCATGTTCAGTATGATAATTTAGTATATCAGTAATCTCAGTCATGAAATCATCCTTCAGTTGTGCATGCTTAGTGTCTAAATCCAGTCTCTCAGTTTTCTCGATTTAATCAGTCTCATTCGAGGGTGAATGTTCCCAAGGGAGAGATATTGTAAGACCCTGCAAAATTCTAAGCTCAATTCAGTCTTTTAAAGTTTGTCAAGGGGTCCCATACTTAGAAAATTTAGCCAAGTATCCATACTTAGTGTTATTTTAGCCTTCGAAAGTTGGCAATCCAATTTCATGACCCTTACGACTTAAAGTATCGATCTTTAGATTGTTTCATGATCAGGAATGCCCGTAGGTGTTCCCAAATAAGTTTCAAATTTTTTGGACTTCGTTTGAGGCAACTTTGGAGTCCCAAACAAGTGATTCAACGTGATCTTGATGTGTCACATCGACTATCACATTGATAAATGTTTTCCCCAACTTCTAGAGTCAAATTCTAGTGAGCCGACGCAGACTCAACGCGATGCATTGGCTATCGCGTCGATGCCAACGACGGCACGTCGGTCTACGCATCGATGGTTTAATTTACAGTTATTAAAAAGCCGTGTCCTCAGGGTTAATTAAGTCTTTTTCCCTCACCCTTCATCCCCCATAACATGAAATTTAACCCTCTTTTAGCTAGTTATATTCATTCTTTCACAAATTGCTCAAGAACAAAACCCTAGGTGAATTAAATTCAAATTCCAGGCTTCAAATTCTACCGTTAATTTTTAAGAATTCACCAAGGTATGTGAAGTGTTCATCCAAGGGTTCCTTCCACCCTTGGAGTCCAAGAATCTCTTTTAAATTTCAAGTAGTTTGAAATCATGATTTCTATGATTAGAATTAAAATTTTATTCATGATTAGAATGTGAGTTAGATTTTTATTTCATGAATTATTATACGTTTCATGTGGGATTGACTACTATGTGTGTAAATTCATATGAATCCATGTTAAACCCCTTGAAATTGTGAAATTTGAAGTAAATCTTGATATTCACTTATTATGTGCATATACTATGCTCACCAAGTGCTTGATGAATTGTTCATGTGAACTAATAAGGGAAAAAATCATGTCATGATAGCTTATTTGCAAGTTATACCATGCCAGTGTTTGATAAGATGTCTCTATAGATGCATTATGAATCTAATGTTCATGTTTATGCTAAGCAAGATCATGTGATGCTTTATTTTCATGCTATCGAGTCCTGGGGGTATTTAATACCCTACAATTTAGTTGTTTGCCTAGAGCCAGTTTCAGTTACAGAATAATCTTAGTCACGTCACGATCCTAGTAGTCTCTGTTGTTGCAGGACTCAGAAAAACTTAGTAGACTCAGTATCAGTCCAGTCTAGTTCAGTATTTAGTTCATACCTCAGTAAACTCAGTCAGCTAACAGAATTCAATAGTATTTTGTCAGTCAACGAAACTCAGTAAACTCAGTAACAGTTCAGTCAAGCCTAGTATGAACTAGAAAAATCATTTCAGTGTCTATTCAGATAGGAGTAGGATTCAGCACCGAGTTAACCCAGGGATGAGGGCATTCCTGCCAGCATAGGGTTTGACCCTTAGTAACAATCCCTGTGTTACAGAACTACGTAGCCAGCGTAGGTTGAGATATCTTCCTTCCATATATCATGAAGGTTGATATATCTCATTTGAGTTTTCCTACCAGCGAGGGTTGCGAAAAAGCTTCCTTTCAGAGAGGGTTAACTCACAGCTTGTCTCTACCCGTGGCACGATATTGACACCCTTCCAACTGGAGTTACAGGTTATACCTCAATCTATTTAGAAAGGGGTATGTCGGTTAGATGATTACCTACCACAGTTTCAGTTTCAAATTTAGTCTCAATATAGAACTCAGTTCAGTTTTACAAATTTAGGACTGTCAGTTACAGTCGCTCAGCTTAGTACAAAACTCAGCATAGTTTCATAGAATCATGACTGTCAGATACAGTCATTCAGTTATCATTAATACAGTATCAGTAAACACAGATATCAGTAAATCAATATTCAGACTCAGTATTCAGTGTTATCACAATCTCAGTTACAATCTATGTATTCATGCATGTACTCTCATTCAGTCATACTCATGTTATTCAGTTAGCATTTTTCATGCATATAAACCCATGCATCTTAGCCTACCTCACTGAGCATACCAGTACATTCAACGTACTGACACATGTTTTTCTTTTATGCTATGATGTCTTATATCATAGGTTCAGACGCACGGGCTCCAAAACACCCTTAGCAGTCCAGATTCTCAGCAGACAGAGCTAGTGGTGAGTCCTCATAGTACGAGGACATGATTTTTTTCAGCATTTCAATTTATTTTCAGTAGTCGAAGTTAGTTGGGGGTTTGTCCCATCAACTCTACAGTTCAGACAGTGTAGAGGCTTTTCATACTAGAATATTTTTAGATAGTTGTTCAAATTTCAGTATTGATGTTCAGTTTTGGTATTATGATACTGCAATCAATAATTATTTCAGATTTGAACCTTATGGCAAGTTTTCTCCTAAATTCTGCAATTATTATACAGTTATTGCTGCAGGTACCAGTCATGGATTAGCTTGCGGTCCTTCGAAATTATGAGCACCGTATAGCATCCGGGGTACAGAATCGGGGCGTTACATTAGATCTTCCATAAATTCACTATGAAACAAAACCAGCAACAATGAAATTGCTAAACTATTAGCAAGAGTAGATAGCACGACAGTTAATAAATTGCAGTCTTTCAAATATGAACTTTTCTTTTATTTCATCTCAAAAGAAAAAAAGATACCTACATTAGGACTAATAATTATAGAATCTCCTTAAATAAAGAAATGGACATATGAATCATAGTTTTGACTCGAATTTCGACCTTGTCTACTTAGGTCTTGGGATAGCTTTTGACTTATATGACACTTAGGCTTAGCTCATCAAATAAGTGTGCGTTAAAAGTGAAAAATGATGTCAGACTCTCTGATAAGAGACAAGAAAATCCAAGAAAGAAAAAAATCTGTTTTAGAGCAGTCGTCTAGAAATAGAAGACAGCTGGTCTAACAGAAAACGGCCACTCTTGAGAAAGATTTCTCACATGTGCTTTAAAGTCGTCTAGAAATAGAAGACAAGCTAGTCTAAGAGAAAGTGACCACTCTCGGAAAAGATTTCCTACATGTTCTTTAAATATGTTTCTTTTCACGTTCAAAATTTCCTATATGTGCTTTAAATATGTTTCTTTTTATATTCTAACTACTTCATGTGTCAGATATCGATTCACGTCTTTTGCTGAGCCCTTCACGTGGCGAATGTTTGTTTGCATCTTCTTCTAAGTCGGTTTACATGTGGAATGTTTATTCACATTTTTTGCTAAGCCATTTTACATGTCGGGTGTTGATTCACGTTTTTTGTCAAATCACTTCACGTATCGAGTGTTGATTTGTATCTTTTGTCAAGCCACTTTACGTATCGGATGTTGATTCACATATTTTATCAAGTCACTTCACGTATCAAATGATAATTCACATATTCACTCAGACACTATGTTGAAAAGTCAGATAAAGTTCTTGTCAAAAGATTCACGTGCGAAACTTGAGTGTTGATTCGTTTTTTGTCAAACCACTACGTTGGAGAGTCAAGAAATTTTTCTTATTGTAAAAAAAATTAACATGTCGAGCATTAGTTAACTTCTTTTGCAAAGTCACTATGTTTAAGATTCAGATAAATTTTCTTGTTATAAAAAAAATTCATGTATCGAACATTAATTTGCTTTTTTTTTTCCAAGCGAATACATGTGAGAATAATCAGAAAAATTTTCCTCTTTCTTAAAAAATTCATGTATCATATATTAATTCAGTTTTGCCCAAGTCATTATATTTGAGAGTCATATCAGGGAAGGACCCACATGGAGCCAAGTGAATTCACCAGAACCCCTCACTCGAAAAACTATACTATGTATATAGGATCGAATTTGTAGTATACATATATATTAAATATTGACCTCCCCCACCCCCCAATACAACAGTAGTGAGTAGTGCAACAGTTTGGGCGGGGGGGTAGATTTCCCCAAAGGACCCCGAGATCAAATCTTGGTGGATGAATGTATTTATTTTGTCAGTTTTGTTTTAGGTAAGTTGTATTGTCTACTAATGTTACCTCATAATATTACTCTGTTGATATCATCTACTAATTTATCGATTTCTATAAAATATTAAATTTATATATAGTAGTAATTCAATCAATAAATTTAGATTAAAATTATTAAATTTTTTCATATATGATTTAACTTGTTCATATAAAATTTGTTCCATTAATTTAACAATACTATAAATATGCTTACTTTTATCAAACTCCCTGAACGAAAATTCTGCATCCCTGAATCATACACTCAGATTTTGTAAGAAATTGTCAATTAGAAATTCAATACACACACTTTGAACATTAATGAAGTGATGAATAAACTACACCTTTAGTTAAGGTATCCAATTTCAAAAAGGTCAAATCTAGGGGACCACATAATATATATTTCAGCCTCTATAAAATGACACATAGAAAGAGTATAAAATAAAATTAGTAAACTAAATGATAATTTTCTTAAAATAATAATTGGTGTTAAAAGGTTTACTTCTACAACTTTGTGGCTGAAGAAGACATTTATTAAGAGTTAAATGTGTCTAAGTTCTCTTCATGTAAAATCTGTGGGTCCCCCCAACCCCACCCCAACAAGCTTATATTTTCTTGTCTTTCTTCCTCATTTTTAGCTTACATTTTTCTACTCTCTTTAAAGTCACTTTCTTTTCTCTGTATATGACAAACACTTCTTCAAACAATTCAACTGTTTTTGATATCAAATTTGCATTTGGAGCATACAAGAATAAGAAAAAGGTACAGAAATGAAAAGGGTCATTGAATTCTTGAACAATCAGTGAAGTTCTCTATGTCTTTCTTGTTTTTATTTTCTTTCTTTTTTTTGAGGAAAAAAATCTTTTCTTTTTCTTTTTTTGGGTGTAAAAATCTAATCCTTTTTACTCTTTTTAAGTGTTTTAAGCTTGTAAAAGCAAGATGGTCATTGAAAAAACTCAGTTTATTTTCACAATAAAAATTTTCTTTGTGATGCATTGAGTTATGGTTCTTTCTGAGTTGTTATTTGGAGCTTTTTTTGTGGGCTATAGATTGTTTTCTTTCTTTCTTTCTTTTTATGTTTTGATAATACCAATGCTGGAAAAATTACATTGGTTTTGATGGTGTTTTGGATAAAAAGATGATTTAAAGACCTCTATAAATGTTTATTTGGGTCTGCATGTTGGTTAAAGATAAAGATCTGTGTGTTGGATTGACTTGTTTTTGGTTTTTTGTTTCTTAGATAAAGAAAGATGTGTTTTTTATTCTTCTTTTTAGGTAAATTTAGCTGATCATCTTTCTTCACTTATGTTATTTCTCTTTTGGGACTCTTTTATTTTGTTTTTCCTAAGGATATATCGAAAACAGTTTCTCTACTTTCCCTTTTCAGGTAGGAGTAAGGACTAGTGAAACTGCCTGAATATGTTGTTGGATACATGTTGCTCCTTTTCAGTTTCTTTGTCTTATTTTTTTTTTTAGTATGTTTTTTGACAGTTCTTTTAAGCTTAAATTTTTGGTTAAAGAGTATTTTAGTACATTCAATATATTTTAGTTTAGGATCATAAAATTCAAAATTGCATTTTAGTACATTCTATATATTTTAGTTTAGGACCAAAAAATTCAAAATTTCTTTTTAGTTTCTTAGACAACCACAAATTGAAAATTATTTATTTAAAGTTTCTTGTTGAGGGGTGTTAACTTTCATTTCAAAGTTATTCTAGTTTTCCTTTTTTTGTTAAGTTACTATAGTTGAGGTGCATAGTAGCTTCTCAGTCTCTTTGTACTAAGTTCTATTTATGAAATGGTTATATTAGTATTGTGAAAGTCAAAATTTTGACATTGAAATAAATAGATGCCTTTTAAGTTTGTGGGCTTGTGGGGCTAGTTGTTATTTGGCACCTTTTACTCTCCTTCCTTTTGGATATTAACCGACTTAATTATGTTAATTGCAAGTTGATGTTGGTGCATGCATTTGGGTGTATATCTGTGAAATTTTATATTGATGTTAGTCTCCTTTTCTCTTCTTTTTTTTTTTTAAAAAAGAGTTAATGGTCAGAAACACCTCAACAGTTAATCGTTTTGAGTTTCACACCTGAACTTTCAGGTAGGAAAAGTGAACAACTAATAGTTAAGGTGGATTCTGGTAAATGGTTGGTTATAGTTCAAGTAGGAAATCAATACAACTGATAATTCAGGTGTAAAACTCGGAAAACCGGGATACTTTAGGTATACTTCAATCTTCACTCTAAAAAAAAATGTTTAGTTTTTGTGTACTTAGGAATTGAATCTTAACTGGTTGGCTTATGCATATATGGTTTGATTGACCAGGTCTCTGATTGTACATTAAGCAGCATTGGTGTAAACAATACTAGGGTCTAATGGATGCAATGCTGATGAAGGTAGCATCATGTTTGTTGCTTTTATCGTTCATTGCTTCCTTATCGGGTGTTGATGGCGCTACTGAATGTAATTGCGATGATGATGAGGCATTTTGGAGCATCGATAGTATGTTATTTGTCCAACGAACCAGTGATTTATTTATTGCATTGGCGTATTTTTCTATCCCACTGGAGATCATTTACTTCGTCAGTCGTTCCAACTTTCCATTCAAATGGGTGCTCATTGAATTCGGAGCATTCATTATATTCTGTGGTTTAACACATTTTCTAAGTTTCATGACTTATTTGGGCCAACGCACATTTCATATTTTGGTTGCCATTCTTGTTTCCAAACTACTCACTGCACTGATCTCCGTGCTCACTGCTGTATCTCTCGTCAACCTTATCCCGATGCTACTTAAAGTGAAGCTAAGGGAATTAATGCTGATACAAAAGAATTGGGATCTTGATCAACAAGTTGGAAAAATAAAGCAAAAAGAGGAAGTTGGAAAGCATGTTCGGATGCTTACACAAGAGATCAGGAAGTCACTTGATCGTCATACAATACTCTACACAACTCTTGTTGAGCTGTCGAAGATATTGAATTTGCAGAATTGTGTTATATGGATGCCTGATGAGAACAGAACGGAGATGAGACTGACTCATGATCCTACAAGGGCGGATGTTTCCAGTGTGTATAATAATATGCCCATCCCAATCAGTGATCCCGATGTAAAAGAGATCAAGGCGAGTAATGCTGTAAAGATACTTGACGTGGGATCCAAACTTGCTGCTGCAAGTAGTAGAAAGAGTTGCGACCCAGAAACCGTGGCTGCAATCAGGATACCAATGCTGAAGGTCTCGAATTTCCGAACTGGAACTCCTGAGATTGTCCCTCGATGTTATGCTATCCTCGTTCTGGTTCTACCTTGTGGAAGTGGTAGGTTTTGGAGTAACCAGGAAATTGAGATTGTCAAGGCTGCAGCCGATCAAGTTGTTGTGGCTCTGTCCCATGCTGCAATGATTGAAGAATCTCAGAATATAAGTGAAAGATTATTGGAACAGAACCGAGCACTGCAGAAAGCGAAACAGGATGCTCTAAGGGCAAGTGATGCAAAGAGTGCATTTCAGACAGTTATGAGTAATAGGCTGAGAAGACCGATACACTCAATTATGTGTCTGATCTCGGTCTTGCAGGAAGAGAAGTTAACAGATGAGCAGAAGCTTCTTGTGGGTTCTATGATCAAAACCAGCCACGCTGTCTCCACCCTGATGGATGATGTGATAGATAATTCAACGAAGGCCGATGTAAGATTCCCATTGGAAATGAGGCATTTCAAGCTACATTCCTTGATAAGAGAAGCTGCTTGTCTTGTCAAGTGTTTGTGTGCAGCGAAGGGTTACAATATTACCATTGAAGTCGACAAATCTTTGCCTAATCATGTTATGGGTGATGAAAGAAGATTCTTTCAAGTTTTTCTTCATATAGTCGGAAATCTTTTGAATGGCACAAACGGAGGGCATCTTACCTTCCGAGTCCTCCCAGCAAGTGAAGATTATGTAACCTGGAAAACGAGGAGATCAAACTCATCTAGTGACAGAGTGTATACCAGGTTCGAAATTTGCACAAGCGTTAGTCAGTCTCAGTCAGAGATCGAACTGTGTACTCCAACGAGCTGCAGTGGGGACGTTGAGGAGGGTTTGAGATTTTCCGTTTGCAGGAAGTTGGTTCATGTAAGTCTATTCATATTCCAGCATTTAGTTACCGATTACACTTTCATTTTCTTGTCTTAGCTTTTTTTTTAAAATTTTTTTAAATATAAGTCCATAATGTTTGCAATTTGAATTTTAAACTAACTTCCTTCTGGTATGTGAAAAACAACAAACAGTTGATGCAAGGAGACATTATTGTAGAACCAAATCCAGAAGGTTTTGACCAAAGCATGGTTGTCATTGTCGGGTTTCAAAGGCAACCATCAATTCCAGTAGGCATGTCCGGATATGGGGAATCTTCAGATCCCACATATCCACATCCTCTACTACATGGTGTGAAAGTTCTGTTAGTTGACTATGATGACATGAATAGAGCCGTAACAAGGAAGATGCTCGAGAAACTGGGATGCATCGTCTCTGTAGTTTCATCTGGATATGAATGCCTCGGTGCTGTTTGCTCTACTGCATCCTTGTTTCAAATTGTAGTTTTGGATCTTCACCCGCCTCTTGTTGACGGCTTTGAAGTTACCAGGAGACTTCGCAAGCGTGGAATGCAAGACTGGCCTTTGATCATCGGTTTAGTTGAAACTACTGATGAAGATGTCGGTCAAAAATGCCTGCAGATCGGAATGAATGGCATCATCCCTAAACCAGTGCTCTTACCAGGACTTGCCGATGAGCTTCAGAAGGTTCTGCTTCAGGCGCGCAGAGTAATGCCATGATAGTGAAGTTTTACATACGATAGACCATAGTACTAAGGCAGGAAATGTATTAAGGTATAATGTAGATGTAAAACCATAGTAAGGTAGGAAGTCTTTTGAGGAACAATGATAGATGTAAAACCATAGTGAAGCAGGAATCTTTGAAGGTACAATGCTAGATGTAAAAATAGAAAACTGTATCATGGTATAGAAACTTGTCAAACTTGTTACCTGGCTAACATGTCCCCAAAAGGTGTTTACTGTTTAGCCAACATTATTGATAATGAGTTTTTCTTCTAGATTCTCCATATATTATTAGAAGGAGAACTTTGAAGTAACCGGCAAAATTGTTTTCATGTGAGTAGGAGATCACAGGTTTAAGCCGTGGAAACAATGCAGAAATGTAAAGTGAAGTTACGCACAATAGATCCTTGTGGTCCGGACTTCTCCGAACCTCTTACATAGCCGAAGCTTTAATGCACTAGACCGCTCTTCGACTCCATATAATATTCAACTTGATAGGGGATCTTTGTGGTCCGACCCTTCTCCAAACCCGTTACATGGCAGGAGTTTTAGTGCGGACTGCTCTTTGACTCCATATAATATTCAACTTGATAGGGGAGCCTGGCAGGAGTTTTAGTGCGGACTGCTCTTTGACTCCATATAATATTCAACTTGATAGGGGAGCCTCCATTTGTCTCTATGCGACCTATAGGTGTCTTTATGCAACCTATAGGTTACGAGTTAGAATGAGTTCGAATCATGGAAGTAACCACTAATGCTGGTATTAGAGTAGGTTGTTTATATCACACCCCTTGAGATGAGATGAGCTCCTCCTTGAATCTTGCTAACGCGAGCATCTGACTGTGATGGATATATACTGTGTGGTTTATTTTGAATAACATTCTTATTCTGGATTTATATATTATTTTTTGTTCTGCTTGAGTCGAGGGTGGAGCTGTGTGCCACAAGGGGTTTATCTGAATTTTCTCGTTAGTAGCTAATATTCTTTTTTAGCTCCGTTATTGGCTCAAGCTAAAAGTAACGAATTCAGTTGAATCCACAGAATCCGGCTTATATCTAAAATGGGAAAGACATGAATAATGGGAGGCTATGTGGAGAATAAATAGGTCAAAATTGCATTCATGTTGTTCCCTTTCTATTAACATAAAAAATTAGAAACCGTGCATGAACTTTAATGTTACGTACATGCACTCCTTCTTTCTTATTTTAATCTTCATGTTTCTATCGTATAACATATGGTCCATTTATTCCTTTTTCATGCCCCACTATATATAATTCTTCCTATATATATTGACAAAAAATGACACTGATTCTTTAAAATCATTCACCAGAACAAAATCTATTTAAGACTCACAAATACTATGTTTCTTATTTCTCAACCCACCCCCTCAAGGAATTAAAAACAAAAAAAATATATATAGAATTCTAACTCTCTTTTTCGTTTTTATTAAAAAAATATCAAGATACAGAAAGTAGTTCTCATCAAAAGAAAGTTAAAAAACAAAAAATATTCAAACTATATGTAGCGTCTGTTTGACTATGAATTATTTTTAATTATTTTCTAGAATATTATCTTGGAAAATTATTTGGTTTTTGGACATTCATCAATTTTTCAAAATTCAACTTGAACTTCAAAAACTATTTTCATAATTTTCACTCCAAATCACTTACAAATTTTTTTAGTGCTATATCACATACACTCTATTCGTCTCAAAATAATTGATATGTTTGTTCAAAAAGAATTTTCTTGCATGTTTGTTAGAAAAGAATTTTTTTTGCATGTTTAAAAGATCAAGAGATAGATAATTAGCCATTTTTTTCTAATTCTATCCTTAGTAATAATTATTTTAGAATTAAGATGCACATAAATAGATGAAAATTAAAGAACTAATAAGAGTTATATTAGTTAAATCATATTTCCAATTAATTTTTTTCTTAATAATTATGTATAATTTATAATTATCAATTATTTTGTGACGGAGAAAATATTAGACAGTGAAGAGATTGAAAAATAAAAGACACAAAAAGGGAAATAAAGTGAAAATTGACTTTCTCAGCTCTAATCATTTAGTGTGTCTACTCTATGAAACAACAATTTTAGGTCTACCTCTTTTTTCCATCCTTTTTGTCAAATATATATCTAGTACTAACAATTTAATTCTTTGGAAAAAGCATTTCAAAAATAAAAATATTGTATCCATAGTATCATTAAAAAAAGAATATAATAACAATAACAATAACAATTCAGTAAAATTTCATTAATAATGTATGAAAAGAAGAGTATATGCAGATCTTATCTCACTTATGAAATATTCTGTTTTTGAAGATCTCCAACACAAGGATAAGTGAAAAGGGGTAGTTGGCTAAAATGTCACTTCACAACGATCCAAACCTTTTTTGATATTTAGACACCAAGTTTTTTTAATTGAAAAAATAGACACTTTAATGGGATCACAAAAAGAAAATGCAACCCTAGCACTCAATTTACAAAATATACACTTTAGCCCTTTTTCCATTTTAGCCCTAATTTTTTTAAAACATATACACTTTAGTCCATGTCCAAAAATATAAATATTGGATAATTAATTTTTTAAAAAAGTATCCCAAAGTTTCTCAACCAATCCACTACCAACCACTCAATTTTGACACCATTTCCTCAATTTTTCGGCCATTTTTCGTCGAATTTTTTGGCATCCATCAGAAAGTGACATTATCTCCATTGTTTTAAGCCATTTTCGCTTATTTTTAGCTCCAATTTTTCTTTGATTTTCATACAAAAAGCTTAAAAATCAATCCCACATTTCGAAATTGATTATTGGCTCAATAGCAACATTCCAACACTCCTTAGGTTGGTTGTAAGTTGAAATTCGTCGGATTATTCGGTGGTCATCGAAAAAGGGTCGATCGTGCACTATACGGCCAACAACTCAGAAGAAGAAGACTTCAGTCTATTAAGTCTAGGCGTATAAATCACTATTCAAGTCTATTAAATACTATTATCGAGGTATATCATGTCTACTATAGATTACGTGATTGGTGGTGGTATATTTTCTGGTGAATGGGAGGAGACTCCTAAATGTTGGGTTTGAAAAATCGCGTCTAAGGAGACAGTGTCCATTGCCCTTCATCGCAATGGTTCATACGTCAATATGGTTAAAATCATAACGGAGAGCGGTGAATTAAGTTGTGATCAAAGCGAGGTGGTAATTAGTTACTTGATGAACGGGAGGGGGAGGGATCCATCCAACGTTCATAAGGAATGATAGACATGTGGAATTATACATGCTTTACGTTGATTCTGATAACTCTAGACCTATATTGCAGGTTAAAGTTGTTGAAAGATCACGGGAAGAAGCTTCCATATCAGCTCCACTCCCACCCCCACCCCTGACAGTGGATGATACGTCAATGAAATACGATTGCATGGGTGGTGATGAATAGGATAATAGTGAAGATTATGAAGAAGAAGAAGAAGAAGAAGAAGAAGAAGAAGAAGAAGAAGAAGAAGAAAAAGAAGAAGAAGAAAAAGAAGAAGAAGAAGAAAAAGAGTGTGGAGGAGGTGAGGACGGGCAGCTCGAACCACAAAGAAGCCACTCTTTCTCGGACGGGCAAAGATAAGAACAAGTTGAATCTTTTGTTAAAGTAGGCGCCAGTGAAAATGTCGTTCAATTACACAAAGGTGAAGAGTTGTAAGAAATACTTGAGGGTGAGGTAAGTAGATCCTACTTGCCCGTGGATGGTGCACATATATGCTATCAGAGAATCGGGTTGGTTTCATATCCACAAGTACATGAAAGAGCATACTTGTAGCGTTGATCATGTCACGAGAAAGCACAAGAACGTCACCGTGGAGGTCATTGCCTCACTTATTTTGAACTTTTTCGTCGACAGCAAAGATCCAAGATTGAAAGAGATCGAGAGGATCGTATTTAGGGAGATACATTGCAGGTCAGTCTATTGGAAGTATTAGATGCCAGGCGTCATTGCGAAGAACATAATTCGAGGTACGCCCGAGCACGGATATGCAGTGCTTCCCTCATTTTCATATGTTTTCAACGGCCTCAATCCCAAGTCTATTAATTTCCTCATGTTCCATGAGGAGTCAAGCAGATTTATTTACTACTTTATAGCGTTTGGGGCTTCTATCTGTGGATATGCACACGTGAGAAAGATCGTTGTTGTTGATGGAACGCATTTGTCCGGCAAGTATGAGGGCATGCTGTTGTTCGCTGTCGCTTAAGATACGCAAAATCATATCTATCACTTAGCGTATTGTGTGGTGGATAAAGAGAACGATACGTCGTGGGCTTCTTCTTCGAGAAGCTTAAAGCCTTTGTTGTCGATGAATAAGAGTTGTGCATTATCTACGATAGACACGTAAGCATAGCTAACGGCCTCGCAAGATATTATCCGCTTGCGCATCACGGTGTTTGTATGAGGCATCTCAGTGAAAATCTCCGAACAAATCACCCTTGTTCCACTTCTCTCTATTTGTACTACCATGCGGCCAAGGCGTACACGTTGAAAGAATTTAATGACTACTTCAATGTCCTTAAAGAAAGATGACCCAGCGCAGCAGCTTGCCTCGAGCATGAAGTTGGATTTGAAAAGTGGAGCCGGGCTCACTTTTCAGGTAATAGATTCAACGTCATGACCACAAACATCGCCAAGTTGCTCAGCTCAATGTTGCACGACGAAAGAGAGTATCCAGTGGCGGCCATCTTCAATTCAATTGCTCATAGGTTTGGAGAAATATTTAGGAAGAGGTATGCGGAGGTAGACAATTTAAAGACAATATTTGTTCCCGTATCTGAGACGGTCTTGAGGAAAAACATGATCGAGGGCGATAAATTATATGTGAACATAAACAGAAGCACTGACGAATTCATCATGCTTGGTTATGGTTATTCCGTCAAAGTTAATCTTTCGAGACAATCATGTTCTTGCAGAAAGTACGACTTGATGAAATTGACATGCACTCATGCAATGGCAGCGCTGCATTTGAAGCACGGGGACGAATATGACATTAGCATTTACAACTACTCTTCACAAATATATTCGAAAGAATCATACCTCCTTGCATACTTGGAACCTATTTATGCAGCACCACTAGTTCGGAGTGGAGTGTGGCGCAAAAGCATCTAGAAATGCAAGTTCTCCACCGAATTTTGATTTCAAACTCAGAAGGAGGAAGGTGAAATGTGTTAAGGGTGTGTTGGAGCCTTCAAGGTACAAGAAAAGAAACAAGTTCTCCAAGTGCAAAAGGCCGGGACATAAGAGAACAACATGCAACCTTAACGTAAGATAATATGATTGGCATTGCATTTTATATTTTTTGTTTGTTCAAATGCATTGAGCAGTATATAATGTGTATTCTGTTTTGAAAACCACTGGACTGCAGTCAAAAACAATTTTTTTGTTGTTGTGCATTATCGATTCCAGTTCATATATGATATACTACGTAATAAATAGATTATAGACTTAAATAATTGACCAGCCTTATAATATATAATATATCAGTGTTTGATCTACAAAGTAAATAGTCAATATGTATTGTATTATAAACCTACTTAGTTGTCTATTGAACAAACTTTTTTCTTCATACAATGTTGAATTCAAAAGTATTATGACGCATTGGAAAGGGTGTCAATTTGAAAACTGTCACATCAAGTTCTAAAATTGACTATACACATTACACATCGACTGGATTCAAAATATATAATAGATCAATGCATGGTCTACGTGGTATAGCATAAACTACATAGTATATCATCGACCAATCGTGTAGTATATTAAAGAAACCCTTTTCCTCATACACTGAACCTTTCAATGTAATTATTACACTTCAGAAAATGCCACGATTTGAAATGACTCGACTGCCAGAACCGCGGAGACTTTTTATTTTCTATTCTCACACGCCTTCTCCCCTTTCATCAACACGTGTACAACTTCTATTGGTCGATTGTCTCGTGCTTTGGTCTATTTAAAGAGGCCCTTGTTGATTGTAAATCCAATTTGTGAAAAAAAGACTAAGGAGAGAAGAAAATGGCTAGGAGGAGGTACACACCACGACAAATGCACAGAATGACAACTATCAACAACATAGAGTTGCTTAGAATTTGCAGCGACCTAGATTTTCTTTTTCAGGATCTTGCCGCCAATCAACGGTGGCTAGATAGAGAGCTTCGGTGGATGGCTCATTTTCTTCTTGTTATAGCTGAGAGGCTCAACCTGGACCCCCGTGAACTCATCACCCCCCCTTCACCCCCCTAGTGTAGTTTAGTTTTGTTTGTTTTGTAGTTCATTGTTGAATGAAGCTTTCATGGTAGGATTATGTAAATGAAAGCTTCGTTTTTGTCTTTTTGTTTGAGAATTTTTTCCAAAAATTGCAAATATAGATGCAATGAACATCTATCTATCTATAAACAAGTTTCTATTTTCATGATATTCTAATTTATCTATAATAATTTTCTATCTTTCAGTCTTTGTTGGTGTTTCTTCAGTAATGCATGTTTAAAGATTTGCAAACATTTTTTAAACTCGGAGTACAGTACGAATAAATAATCGACTACGCTAAATATGAATTCTATAATCGACTGGGTCACGTATGAATTATATACTGATATCAATATTGATGATCCTATATAGTGATATATTATCTAGACTGAGGTCGATTATAGACATATCATACAGTCTATGATCAACTTACCAAATATATGGACAACTTAAAATAATAAAAAAAAAAAAAAGAGAAATAAAATAAAATAAAATTAGAGTATGTCAATTAACATCATTAGAACATTGTAAAACAATTTAGATATATCAATTATGAGTCCCAATCACTTTTGGACGTGATCAAGTGTTATCTAAGACACGGAGTAGTCGTAGATCATTGAGATGATACAAAAAAGGAGAGAAAATAAAATAAATTAAAATAAATATTAATCATCCAAGCACTTAAGAACAACTACATATCCTGACAAGAGATTAGACGTGCGTGGTGACCATAAGGAAGAGTGGTGGTTATCACTTGTGAGTGTTCAATGGACAAGTAGTGTCTAAGAATAAGGAGTCCTTCTCAACAGATACGCATGTTCTGAGAAATTGGTTGTTACTATCATTGCCCTCCCCTATTCTCATTTGATCGAGTGTTCAAGTATTTTGTAATTTCATATTATGATATTTAGTCACTTTACATTACATGAATAATATTTATTTATTTTATTTTATTTTATTTCTCTCTTTTTTAATCTCACCTCCTTTGAAAATAGACCTATGATGACATCTTGAGTATATTATAGATAATTAGCTTTATCTATATCAGACTATATTATTAGTGATGTATCGACCAATTGAGTCTATTTTCAAAGGAGGTGAGATTAAAAAAAGGGAGAAATAAAATAAAATAAAATAAAATAAATAAACATCATTCACGCAGTGTAAAGTGACTAAATATCATAATATGAGATTACAAAATAATTGGACACTCGATCAAATGAATATAGGGGAGGGCAATAGTAGTAACAACCAATTACTCAAAACAAGCGTCTCTGTTGAGAAGGACTTTTTGTTCTTAGACACTACTTGTCCATTGAATACTCACAAGTGACGACCACCACTCTTCCTTATGGTCATCACACACATCTAATCTCTTGTCATGATATGTAGTCATTCTTTACTGCTTGGATGATTAGTATTTATTTTAATTTATTTTATTTTCTCTCATTTTTTGTGTCATCTCAATGATCTACGACTAGTCCGTGTCTTAGATAACACTTGATCACATTCAAAAGTGATTGTGACTCACAATTGATGTATCTTTATTGCTTTACAATATTTTAATGGTGTTAATTGACATAATCTAATTTTATTTTATTTAGGTTCTTCTTTTTTGTCATTATTTTAAGTTGTCCATAAATTTAGTAAGTTAATCATAGACTGTATGAAGGGTCTATAATCAACCTAAGTCTAAATCGATAATATTTTAATACACGGAATAAGTCAGTCGATTATAGAAGAAATAAACATTCTTTTGAGACCCTTTGAAGTAAATGATAATCCATTTAAATTTTCTCCAACAGTACAATTTCAGAGGGGCAGAATTTTTCAACAGTTAGATTTAGGTAGCCCTACAATATTAATTAAAGGGACCCTTTTGAACTCCTTCATGTTCATTTATTCATCACTTTCTAGTTTTGCTTCAACAATAACAATGTCGCAGTCATCTCAAACGTCCGAATGTTCTTATCTTTGTCATTGTGGTAATACTAAGGTGTTGAAAACATCACGAACCGATAAAAATTTGGGTTGAAAATTCTACAGTTGTGCGGTTGGAGAGGTTTGTTTTTGTTTAAATAAAAATTTATTTTTGTTCATCACAAAATTCAATTTACTAATTTATCCTCATTTTTTTAGGATAATGGCGGTTGCTCTTCAAGTGGCTTCCCTCCAATTTTGGGGTATCAAAATTTCAAGGCGTTGCAAAATTTGAAATGTTGGAAAGGCTTAGAAATTCTGAAGAAAACAGGGATCTTCTTATGACATTATATAGAGAATCAGAACACAAGATTGATCACTTAAAGATATTATTGAAAGACGTCGAAATTGAGAGGGATCAACTTAAGCATAGATTGACTATGGCTAAAGAAAAAGAAAAGGGCATGAAAATTATGGTGTATGATTTGCTATTAGTTTTAGCTTTTTGAAAAGGTGTAATAGAGGTGTAGTGGGATTGAATGTATTCTGACTCTTTTATTAATTGACTATTTTTTACTTATATTATATATGATTTACCTTTTTCATTCATCGACTACACAACACTCTACTGTATATACTTTACCTTTTACTCAGCGTCTATAATCAACAATGACATTCATGTAAAAGCAATGATACGTTGATTATATAAAATTTATAATGTTTATCATAAACTATAAAAGCAGTTTATAAAATAAAATTGTTCAGCTGTACACATCTTAAGCTGAAAGTTAAAAATTAAGATTGTCTAGTCTAATAAAAATAATCATCAGACACAAATAAAAATTAAATATTGTCTAAACATTCAATATTTTCGTCTTCCACTTGCATCTTGTCGATGTCCTGAGTAACTTCATTAAGAAATTTATCTAAGTTCGAAAATTTATTCTCATTTTCTTTCTACGCCGATACCTTCTTTTTCTAGTGCATCATTTTTTTCTTCTTCTTTCTCCACTTCTCCTGCATTCTTCTCTTCTGCTTCCTCTCCATCTCCTTCATTGTTTTCTTATTCACAAACACTTTTCTTATTTTTATCTTCTTCATCCTTCCTGCCTTCGTCATGATCCACCATCTCCACACCAGCTGATCCATCAGCTTTATTTTCTTCTTCACCAACAGCTTCTTTATTTTTTTCTTGTTCTTTATCTTCATTGTCTTCATTGAGATTTTTATTCTCTACAACAGCTGTAACCTCAGGGATCATCACCTCATTAGCATTGATCGAGGCCTGTTCCAAAGCTGTTGCATCAAGGAGCGCTTCCTCAATGTCGCTGTCATCGCAGACAACCCTCGTCGCTGAATGCCGACTTTGCACCTGCACACCTGCATTTTCAAGTATTTACCGTTTATAATAAACTAAGAAATAGGTTGATGAAGAATGGTATAGATTCTGTTATAAGTAAAAAGAATTATATAAAATATGCAACTTCTATAATATATAGAGCAGATATTACCTTCATCTTCATCTCTCTTCTTTTGCTTCTCCTTTTCTGCTCTCCTCAGCCTCCCCTCTTTCACAAAATCAACGATGTCCTTGATCGACTCCTCCATCCTAAACACGTGCACTTCTAGATTTCAATCATCGGAGTCTTTTCTGATGCTCTCAGCTTACTCCTCCCCGTACCGTAAGTGACATGCCTTGAAACAACATTTCCACCAAAATATCGATCATCATCCCTATCCTCACCATCCCCCGATGAGGTGATGAAAGCCACACCCTTCAGATGGTCCTTCAAGCCATCGATAAATATGTCCATCGGTTCGTCCGTGAATGCTTTGAACTTTTTCGTGTAGTGCTGCTTCATTTCACGAACTGTGGGGATAAGGTACGGGTGCACTCTATACAGATAAATAGGCAAATGTGATTGATTATCAACACAATATTGGTAAAAGTATTCTTCAAAAAATAGTTTCATACCTTTGTGCTCCATCCGTTCAAATATGGATCACCTTCGATTAATTTATCGCCTTTTGAGATGTGCCATCTGAGCAATCGGGTAATGGACAGCGGGTCTTCAGTTGATTTATTATTTCCCCTGTCGATCACGGAAAAGGCTTCGTATATTCAAATTTGTGATCAAAAGAAAAAACAAAAACATATAAATGAGAGTCATTATAGTATAGACACCATAGATGAAGTACAATATATAATAAACTATTTCAATGATTTATAATCAAATACGATAAATGCCCAGAAAAATCTGCAGAGCACGTACGATGAAATTCTCTTTGTCACAAATATCTTCTTCTTTCTGTTGAAGTCTATCCGCTTCTTTAGATAGTCTAGAGTCAAGGCAAATAACTCCTTACCCCAAGGGTATCTCTCAAAGAAGCTCAAGTTATCCACCATCTTGATGGTGTCTATGTCCACGATTTTTGACAAGTTGTGTGCAAGAAATATTCAGTGCAGGAACTAAACCAAGCAGCATTTGAACTTTTCCTCCTTGTCCAGCCTCCCACCTATAATAATCTTCATCAATCTCTTCGCATTTACATTCCTCTTTTTCGCAATTTTTTTGAAAAAAGCTTCACCCTCCTCCATCACTTTGACATATTTTGAATCATGAGAATAACACCCACAGTTTAACCCGTGATTAGCGTAAACTCTTTCAGGCCAAACATGCAGGCCTGTCATTGATGCAGAACCATATTTCACACAGCTTGTTGTCCTGTTCAACTCGGTAAAAAAGTGTATAGTAGACAAGCTGTCCATGAACTTCATATATTCTGGCAAGTCCCATAAACTATCAAAATAGGAATTCTTAAATCTAGACTTCATACGTTGATCAACCACGACTTGTTTGAATTCATAAAACATTTTCAAACAGGACCTAACAGATATCTTAGCCGAAAATAATCCAACATCATCCAGGACTGTGGCGAGGTCGTACTTTTTAGCCGAAATAAACCTTGAACAATGGGGCAAGATCAATGTTTCCTCATCTATCCTAGCCTCAATTTCTATTTCCTCCGTCTCATCTCAAATCGAAGCATCAAAAGCTTTCTCGCTGCAATTTCTATTCTCTGATTCATCGACTACTCGTTTTTTTCTTTTCTCAGACCTATCAAATTCTACAGCCTTGGGTTTATTACCTCTAGCCATTTGTTATGATCTACGGATAAAAAATAACTTTTCTTAACTATAACAGCAAATACGATACCAAATCGACCTAGCAGTCTATTAACATGACAACAGTTACAGCACCCAAAAAGCCTATTTGCAGAACAAGCTTCTTCCAAAACAACTCCATCACCCACAAGAACATACATCTAAATCACCATTATATTGAACAAAAAAAGGAAGAAACCCAAATTTTTTAGCACGAAAATCGAGAAAATTTGATAAAAAAATTCTCAATGCAATCGTCGGGGGAAATTAAAATCCAAAAAAAATAATGCAAAATCAAACCAAATACTAACTTAAAAACACAAATTTTAAGTAAAATCATGTCCCATTTTTTCAAAAAAAAAAATTATTTTTTGAGTCAATGATTCAAATCAAGGAATCCCCAACATTAGCATGCTTCTACAACACCATTACATTGGAGAAAAGTTTGAACAAAAATCACATATCTTGCCACATTCCGACGAAATTAGTGAAGAAAATTTCAACATAGAATCGCCAAAGATAATCGATATACACCAATTATCCATCACCAATCAAGGAAATACAAACTAAAAACAACCAATTTTAGTAAAATCAAGTCCCATTTTCAAAAAAAAAAAATTAAATTTTTGTAACTCCAACGAGTTCAATCGCCACAAATGAATTCGGAAAAATATAAAAAATAAAACCATCAATATGGAACATAAATTAACCGGAAGATGAATATAACTTACCTAAAGTTGAAGATCGAAGTTGGAAATGTTTACACAAGCTTGAAATTAAAAAATGGTGGAAAGGGGAGATGAAGCGGGTAATGAGAGAAGATGAGAGAGAATTTTTTTTTTGTATTTAATGAAAGAGGGGTTAAAAATGTATTTAATAAATACAAAAAGGGGTTCTAAAAGATTTAATAAATACATAAGGGTGCCAAAAGGTTTTTTTATTTTACACTTTAACTCATACCCTACAAAACCTTAAAAAATTAGGTCAAACAAAAAAAGGTGTCTATTTCTCAAAATAAATTTTCAGTGTGGCATTTTACCTAAATCTTCTCAGTGAAAAAGTAGCGGTAACAACAACAAAAACGATAACAAGATGAAAGAATAAAGAAACATGTGGTAAAGATTAAGAAATTCAAGAACAAGACTAATAGTCCTGAAAATAGAAAAGAAAAACGTTCAACTACCTATCAACCTTCTATTCTAATCCTCAATCTATGTAGCCTTCTATCAAAGATCTTGTCCTTGATAAGCTAAAGATATGTTATGTCATGCCTAATAAATGTATGTGAGCTATAAAATTGATAATTATATTATTTTTCATCTCTAAAGGAAATATAGATTACTTAAAAAATAGGTCAGCTAAAGCTGCTATAACTCAAATTGACCCCATCAAAAAATAAACTTATTACCCAACCTAAGAAAGTTCGTGACGAGTTGAGCGGGTTGAGCTAACATTTGACACCTCTAGGTGTTAGTCTTGAGTTATATATGTATTATTATGTAAGATGCCAACAAAATATAATTTTGTTTGAACGTTTGAATGGAATGGCGTGACACATCCAAACTACATTCAAATGGTGTGACACTTTCAAACTTCTACATAGATCTGCCCTTGCATACTACATAAGCTAACCGATAGCTCACAGGTGTCAATCTGAGTTATATATGTTTTAAAATGTAAAATGCCTACCAATATAGTTTTGTCTCAACATTTAGTGGTGTGACACCTCCAAACTACATTCGGATGGCTTGACACCTCCAAACTTCTACATAGGTCCGCCCTAGCATACTACATAAGTTAGGTGATAGCCCACAATTGTCAATCTTGAGTTATATATGTTTTATAATGTAAAATGCCAACAAAATATAATTTTGTCTCAACGTTTGAGTGGCGCGATATCTTCAAACTACATTCGACTGGCATGACACCTCCAAACTTCTACGTAGATCCGTTCTTGCATACTACATAAGTTAGCCGATAGTCGACAGGTGTCAATCTTGATTTATATATGTTTTATAATGTAAAATGCCAACAAAATATAATTTTGTCTCAATGTTTAAGTGGCGTGACACCTCTAGACTATATTCGAGTGGCGTGATACCTCCAAACTTTTACATAAATTCGCCCTTGCATATACTACATAAGTTAGTCGAATAGCCCATAACTGTCAATCTTGAATTATATATGTTTTATAATATAAAATGCCTACAAATATAATTTTATCTCAACGTTTGAGTGACGTGACACCTCCAAACTACATTCGAGTCCAAACTCTTACGTAGATCCGCCTTTGCATACTACATAAGTTAGCCGATAGCCCACACCTATCAATCTTGAGTTTTATGTATTTTACAATGTAAAATGACCACAAATATAATTGTCTCATCAACGTTTGAGTGGTGTAACACTTTCAAACAACATTCGAATGGCGTGATACCTCCAAACTCCTACGTAGATCCACCCTGGCGTACTACATAAGCTAGCCGATAGCCCACTGTTTTTTCTTTTTGGGTATATATATAGAGAGATGAAAACCAGCTGGCTGGATTATTAGAAACAACCATAAAACACCAACGTCATTTTTTTATTTTTGTGTGTCAAGATGTTTAGTAACGTAAAAAGCAACGTTGTCCTTGTTTCTTTGTAAATTGCGTAACATAATTGACTTTCGAAAGAGGTGTTTTTTCATGTTTTTTTCTTTCTACAAATGCATGAATCTTCCAGCTTGACTCTTACTCAGCCAATCTTTTTATTGTTTGGTTTCCCATTTGGTCTTTGCGTTGAAAAATCCTAAATTGGAGGGTAAAACGCTCCTTAACAAAGACAACTGTGTAATTAGAGGAGCTCGAACCTGAAACTTCTGATTAAAAATGAATAAATACTTACTACTACACTCCTATTCTTGTTGGTCTCACTCAGCCATTTTGTCATTAACTCTAAGAACCAACATTTTGGATTGGATTAACACTTTTGATCCCTTCATTATTGTTATTTTGATTTTAATTCTTATGGAGTATATGACTGATCACATTAAATCTTTAATTAACTGAATTGTTCCTATTGATTTATTTGCTTATAGATATATTCACAAATCAACTATAATTATTTACTATTCCATCACTTAATTATTTATGCGTCGTATTTCTACAGTGTGCTACTTTATGTTCAACAACTTTACAATGAGTAGAACATATTTTATACTTCGAAAAAATCAAACACACATATTTTGATTAATTAAATTTTAAATACATTGAGTCATATATAATAAAGATTAAAATAGAAATTTCAGTTACTTAAGAGTCTAAAATGTGTTATAAATCCTTTTGATTTAATTCACTTGACCTAGAGTTCTTGAAGAAAAACTTTCCACATATATTCCCTCTACACCAAACTCAGACAGGGATAGTGACTTAAATTCTTTTGGATTTATATAAAGTTGTGCATTGCCAACGTGTCAATATTTTACTTAATCAGAAAAAAATTAACCTTCAATAATAATAGAAAATTCATGTGACCTCAAGTGTAATATGATTAACTATTAAAAAAAAAGTTGTTATAGACATTTAAATTACAATAAAAATATAACAAAAAATTTATATTATCAGTATCATATGTAAGTTAAAACTATAAAATAAAATTTGTTATAGACAATTAAATTACAATAATAATATAATAGGATTTTTATATTATCAGTATCGTATGTAAGTTAAATTCTATTTTTCTTAGCTAGCTTTATTAACCCTTTATTGTCAACAAAATCAACTAATAGTAAATCGCATAAGCAAAATAAATGTAGTAGTAAAAAAAAAGTACAATTAGTAGACGGCTTAAAATTTGGATTCCTATGAAAACTTGGGCAAATTCACTGAATAGAGACTTTTGGAAAATATTGCTTAATTAATTGAAGGTACATTTTGGGTAGCCAATAAAAATAATCAACATAAAATGATTCTAAGCTCCAAATTAGATATATCCACTTCAAAACCTTGTGTTTTCTAGTCCTTGCGCCTTTCGCTTTTGAAGAGTCAATTCCTTCCTATGTCTCAATTTTGTGGCGGAGTCAATTTGATAATTCTTTTTATGTTAAATTAATTCAATATTTTTATAATTAAAATTAAAATATTTAAAAATATATATCAAAAGTATTATACTTCACAATTTTTTTCATATCAACATAATAAAAATACATTATATATAATTATAAAAGATTACATGGTTTGAATCTCAAAAATAAAAAAGTTAACATAAATTGGAAAACAGAGATGGTACTTCTTATATGATTACCATTCACCAATTAGACAATTTAGAAATTCCTTGATATTCAAGCTTCAAATATTTGCTAATTACAAAAAGATACTTTTGCATAATAAATATTTGTATTTGACTAATTAATTTGAGAATTAACTTTGCCAATATTAGAAGCAATTTGTGCTTAATGAAGACTTCAGAAGTACTTCACGAGGAAAAACTTTTTTTTTCCAACTTGCTAATTGTGTGATTGCTGTTAGATTTAAAGAGAAACACACCATAGGTTCACATAAACCAAGAACACCTATAAAGTAACAAATCTGGGAGAGGAAAGGTACGTATCTTTGTCCGCCATTGCAACACGTAACCGAAGATGAATTAGGCTAATTCTTCCTTTCCTTTGCTTATGACGGCTGGAAGCTTATGGGAATACGTCTTATGTTAAAGTCAGGAGAGGGGACCTAATCTTATATTTATAGGTTTAAAAGTCTTAATCTAGTGCACCCCCTATTATGGGCTCACAGATCTACTACAGACTTACACTATTGTTAGCCCACACCAACAACATGAAATGGATACAGGCCTAAATAGAATCCGCATGAATACACGACCTGTGTCTTGTCCACCAACTAATAACATCAACCTGTTTTATTTTAACGTAACAAAAAGTTAATGTTAAGTCCACATAAAATAAATAATTCTAACATTCTCCCACTTGGACAACGTTAACTTTTAAAGAAAAGTTTCAGAAAATTTATTTTTATGAAAATGACTCTCAGACTAAATAGACAGTGGCCATGAACATTTAGTGGTGGAATGTCATCTCCAACATAGTTCAGTCAAGCAAAACATCACTGTTGAACTGCAGCAGTACTTGCATCAACCAATGACACAAGACCAGTCCACAATTACTAACACTGAAGTTTTTTTAGACATAAACCAAATGATGTGGTAGTGTAGCAAGAAATAGTCAACATGGACCAAAACGAGGCTATTTCATTTTAGTCCTTCAAAAGATTTTTCATATCTATATGTACACTTAAAATCAACATGCGTACCACAGAAAAAATCGTCACCGTGATTTTCTGTTACAACATTTGTGAGCACTAAAACAACATGTTCTCCATCAGAAAATCTTGATTTTTAAGGTTCAACATGTGCAACATATTACATTGTGCAACAACCAAAAAAAATCACAAGGTAGAATGATATACCATATATGTTTCAAAAGAAAGATCCAATAAAACAACAATATGACCTTATCAATATGAGACATAGCCAACACGTAAGGTAAAAAGCCTTAATATAATAAAATAATATTAAAGTGTGAATGATGAATTTACTCCCACTAATCTTGAGATAGATGCTATGATCAATCTTGTTCTCCACAAACCTAATAGAAGTGATAATTTCCTCAAACTTCAAATACCACTGTCGAGAAGCGAGAAGCTTGCTTTAAGCCATTGATAGATTTCTTCAACTTACACACAAGATGCTCACGTCCTTTACCAACAAAACCTTGGGGTTGCTGCATATAAACCTCTTCATTAACATCATCATTCAAAAAAAGTTGTCTTTACATCCATCTAATGTAGCTCAAGATCAAAATGGGCTATCAATGCACAATAATCCTAAAAAATAATCCTTAGATGCCACAATCTTGTACATATTTGGAAAAGGGTCTCTTATCTGTTGCCCAGTCTTAGTGCATCTACCATATTACTCACCCCCATGGTCAGACCTCACTATCTTAATGACCTTTTTCCAGTTGTTTCTCTACTTCAATTTTAAATACTTTAAACATTTCAAGAGAATCTGATTTTTCTTTAATAAGAAAAATATAATCATATTGAGTAAAGTCATCAATGAAGATGATAAAATAACTTAGTAGAATACGGACCACTTATGTCTGTATAAATGATTTCCAACAAATTAGAACTACGAAAAGCATTTTTTTTGTCAACTTTCCTCTAATGCAATCAATACATATTCTTATGTTTTCAAAATCAAGAGGAGGTAAAATATTAGACTTAACCAACCTATCAACTCTATCTTTAGAGATGTGACCTAAATGCCTATCCCACAACATGCCCATTTTTTTTAATTTAAAATTAACCATTTAGATACAATAATTTCAAAATTAAAAGAGTTGTATTCAAAATTAGAAGTCAAGAAAATTTTAAATAAACCATCAAATGGCATTGCATGACCAACAACTCCGGAGTTAAAAAGTAAATTAACTTTTCCATTAAGAGAATTAAAATCATAACCAAATTTGTCTAAAATTGGACTAGAAATCAAACTTTGTCTAAAAGACAATACATAGAGTGTTTTCAAGAACAAGCTTATAACCAGTTTCTAAGTCTAAAACTACAGTTTCTATGAACTCTACTTCAACTTAAACATTTGTGGTGACTCTAATTCTTGATTCCGTTTTATTTGGGTTCCTCTTGTTTTTGAATCCCTGCAAGGAAATGGCAACGTGAGCAGTAGCTCCTTTATCAAACCAAGAATTAATAGGGACATCTACAAAGTATGACTCAAAACAAACAAGAGCTAGATGATTACCTTTTTTTTGAATCCTTCTTAAAAGTATTATTATTAGATCTTTCTAACTTCCTAGGTCCATTGTAAGAGCTTGCTTTAGAATTATGAGCAGATAACATAGCAACCTTACCCTTCTCCTTTTTAATTTTTCCCTCTTCAATAACACATTTGGAGATGATGTCATTGATAGAACAAGATTCATCCTGAGTATTATAGGCAGTTTTCATTGGGCTAAACTCAGCAGGCAAAGAGTTAAGAGCAGAATGAACAATATTATTTTTAGGAAGAGTTATTTCACGAGTTTTCAATTTGGGTTGAATGTGGACCAACTTAAGTATGTAATCTCTAATACCCCCAATAAAGTCATACTTTATCCCTGCAAGTTTATTCATTAGATCTCCAGTCTCAGCCTTATTAGATATAAGATACCTTTCTTCCACTTGGGCAAGAAATGTTTTGGCACTGATAGTTTCAGGCAAGCCATTTTTAAGGTGCTAGGCAATCGATCTCCTAAAGGCAAAGATGCATAGCCTATTAGATCTCTCCCACTTAGCATAAAGTTATTTTTAGCAGTTGTACTAGAATCGGTGAGAGTTGGAGGCTCATCCTCATGCAATTCTTGCTCTATGTCAGCCATGCCTAAAGCAAATTCAAGATCTTCTTTTCATTGCTTAAAGTTATAGCCCGACAGAACCACAACTTCAGCATTGTTATTGTTCAAATAAATGATAAATTTTCATGACATAACATAAATGAATTTATCAAAATAGCAAGGCATAAGAATAATAATCTTATCACAACGATGAGTCCCATAACATCAACAAGTAGCCCCCCTTTGGGCATTGCAAGAAAATATTTTCAATATTAGAAACCTATCTCCTTTGGGAAGATAAATTTACTAAAATTAAAATATTTTCACATAATGGGGCTCATCACAATACTAATTTAAAACACACAATAATCTCCTTTGGACAGATCATTGTATGTTCTAACTTAGTGATATCCCTCGAAATGGATTAAACAAGTCTCATGAAATAAAGAAAATATGTCACTTTGGTGTACGCTATTTACCCTAATTTACAAAACAAATTCAATCTCAGGAATTCAACATGTCATTGCTTGATTTGTTTATGTAATACCCCGTATTTTTCCTAACTTAAGTTCATTCCTAGAATGTTAAGGGTGAGCTTTCAAAATAAATAATATTTATTTCATATAAAATTTTTCAGATTTAGACCTTCAATTGTGTGAAAAATTGAATAAGCTTTCCATCGATATCAAATTCGCCTAATTCCGATACCCGGTTGAGAAGTTATGGCGAATTCAGTATAGCAGTGTCCTACTTGGGCACTCACCGCGTCGCGGTGGATGCCAAAATGGCAATCGTCAAATTTTAGTGGCCCTCCGCGATAGCTCCACATAGCGGAGAGGTCCAATTTTCCATTTGTCAAAATCCAGTAGCCCAATGCGATAGTGGGGCATCACGCCAATGGCCAAAATGGCATTCAAAAGGGGCACCACGATGGTAGTGCGTCGTGGAGAACACCCAGTTCCCAATTGTCCTATTTCCAGTGAGCCACCACAATAGTGGTGCATCACGGTGGCCTGCCAGCTCAGAAAAATATTGTTTTTCCAGTTCCGTTTAAATATTAAAAGGGGTATTTTAGTCAATTTTCAAGACCCCAAATCCATCCAGAACATGAGATTAAATATATTCAAGGAACCCCTAGAATCCAAGAGCTTCTTCTCCAAGAAATTACAATCCACCATTGTTTCCCCAAGCAAGCTTTAAATTAAGGATTCCCAGGACAAGATAATCAAGAATCCATCTCCAAGAACTCAAATAGGAGTCCAAAATTCAAGGTTTCTTCATCTAATCATCAATCAAGGTATGTGGAATTTATGAACAAGGATCTCCTTCCATCCTTGTCCCCAAAACCAAGTTTTAATTACAAATTCATATGATTTTGAATGAATATTCATGAGATTTGAATTAGGGTTCATACCCATTATTGTTATTTACAAGATTATGAGATTTCAAGTGTTTTAGAAGATGAATTACATGTATATTTTCATATTTTCATGCCTAATGCAGTAATTTTCAGATTTTGAGATGAATTATCATTTTTTTCATTATCAAGTATGATTATTATGATGTTTTAACATGTATTTGATACATGAGTTATCAAGCCCAAGTTTATATGTTGATATTTCAAGAAAGATGATGTCTTAAGAACCTTATGATAAGATTTATTTCAGATTTACAACAAAGCTTTGATCTTTGATCCTCAGTTTAGTCATGAAATCCACTTTACAGATTTATTACAGATTAAAGAGTTCAAATCATCTTTATTTAAAGATTTAATCAGGTAAAGATATAACTGGTTTCAGAATAAACCCTTATGCTAGTTTTTAAAATGGATTTCTAACAGAATAAGCATACAAATTAAAGGGAGTGGTATTTAGCACCAAGCGGAAAGTGTGGGATTAGCGTGCCCTTTCTTTCACAGAACTACGTAGCCAACGTAGGTATATATTATCAGATTACTCTCATTCCAATATGGATGAAAAATTTAGCTTATGACCGATCCCATGGATAGTAGGTTATACTCTCTGACAAGAGTATGATACCTCTCCCCAATGTGAGGTTTCCTCCTTAGGAGGATGAGATGTTGGACTCCATGTTAGCTCTCATGGTTTATTTCGGTTAAGAGAACCTCCTTCTAGTTAAATTGAAAGACTTAAAGAAATGCTTTTAGAAAACTAAGTGCAAAGGCTCACAAATTTTATTCAAATTATACTTTACAGAAAGATAAAAGTTAAAAATTTCAAATTCCAGATTTTAGATTCAGAAGTGAGCTCTTTCTACACTTAGACAGTATGACTTACAAACAGAACATTAGTACAACTTTTAGAACTAAATATTATGACTCACTAGATTTACAAAGTATGATTTGTTGTTTATGATTTCAAATTTCAGTATTTCAGATATTCTATCTTATGTGAGTCATTTACATTTAGCATGCATTATTTTATAAATTATGATGATGAGATGATGTTTTACTTAGGCATTTCACCCCCATAGACTCAGTACATCCTCAAAGTACTGATCCACATATATTTCTGTGTGCTACATTGTCTCATAACGTAGGTTCAGGTGCTCAGTATCAGCAGCGTGAGTAGGTCGAGCATCTCCATCTACATCCTACAGTTGATGAGTCCTCATAGTTTGGGGACTTGTTCATTCAGATTTTGCTTCTCTTCCGACAGTTCGAGTTAGTTGGGGGTTTGTCCCAGTGACTCTTTAGTTATTAGTAGTAGAGGCTTGTCAGACTACTAGATATTATTCAGACTTACAGAATGAATTTTCATACATTACTTCAGATTCATTTTTAGTTATTTCAGATAGTTTTCCGCATTTAGTGTGGCTCTTATGTCTATATTTCCTTTATCATGAGATTCAGATTTAGTAACAGGCAGACAGGGTTAACTTAAGGCTAATCGTAGTCTTGAGCACTGTGTGACATCTCGGGATCAGATTTCGGGGCGTTATAGCTCATAACTATCCACTCAATTAAAAATATTATAAATCTGATTTAGTTACAATTCAGATGAAAGCAAAATCAAAAAGAATAAATAAATAACAATTCGACATCTTTTATAAACAATAACTTAGACTTTTTAAAAATTTAATAAAATAAGTAACCTTTTATATTAGTTAATTTAAGCATATGGAACTAAATAAATGAATGAATCTTTAATAACATAGCCGCTAGAACACATTCATAAGAAGACTTTAGTTTAGCCGACTTTACTTCAGTTAATATTAAAAAATAAATAAAATTAACACTCTGTAAGCAAGAAACGCAGTGAAAAAAATACATAGATAAGGCATATCTTTCATAGAATGTTTCTCAAGATCATTTTTGGGACACAAGTGTAAGATTAACTTATCACCTTTCATCATAGTGATATCTCCAGACTTACAATTTTTCATCTGAAATCTTTTCAAAATACGATCAATATAGGTCTTTTATGAAACCCAATAACTTACGAGATCTATCTTGTCGAATCTTAATGCCCAGAATAAATGATGCCTCTCCTAGATCTTTCATATCAAACACTTTGTTCAATGAATGCTTAGTTTCATGCAATAGTCCCAAATTCAAGTCATTCATTTCATACCCAGACTTATAAGTTATTCATTTCATACAACATCATATCTATAGCCCTTTTTATTCAAAAGTATGTTAATGACCATCTAAAATATTTATACATCACATAGGCCTTTTTATTCTTTTTATTCAAAAGCATGTTAATGACCACCCAAAATATTTAAACATCACATAAGGGAGTTCTTATTTCAAAACACATGAAAACTTATGCAAACTACTCCCTTTTCAATACTTTATACTTTATCACACGATGATCATCTCTTCATCAATCACATGCAAATTCTTTATTCGGAAACATGAGCATTTATAAATCAAGGACAAATCCCTCTCATTCGTATATAAAAAAATAACAATTCATGACATTCTTTGGACAATGAATTTCATAACAAGAGAGGTAATCATGCTCTCATATAACTTTTCAAACTAATAACACATGTACACATGAAAACAATTCGAGTTTAAGGAAAACAACCTCATAGTTTATATAAGATTTCATCATAAAACGGGGATTACAATACATGCTCTTCAATGATTTCAAAACTCATCTTATGTATGAAATTAAATACCTTAAATGCTTGTTTAATCGATAAATTTATGCCCATGGAGTTTAGGATAGTCCCACATACAAGAAATTTTGCATTTTAAAATTCAACATTTCTGGTCCTCCTTATAGGACAGTAGAAGCTGAGGGGTTCTAGGTTTAGTTTTATATATCTTTACTCCGCGGGATATTCAAACTCAAAAATGATTTAAGCTGAACTTTCTATTGGCTCGCAACTCAAAAAGAATTTTAGGGACTGACTTGGCAGGGACACGATTAAAAATGTACATGGATGTTTTAATAGCTTAACCCCAACGAACTCACGTAAGTTAGATCTACTTATCATACTTCTCATCATGTCTTTTAAAGTACGATTTCGCCTTTCAAGATAGTGAAAAACTTCTGAAATAATTTTAATTTGTAAATATTATCAATACACTTTAAAACATATTTAGACACTTTTGACAAGGTATAAAGTAGCGAAGAACTTTGTCAAAGAATACAATTAATTTTTTATTTTTTTTTGTAATTACAGCTCCAAACAATTTTCTTTTAAACTAACAACACTCCGTAGATTAATTTCTACAACGAATAAAAACAACTGTTCCATTACCCACAATAATAACACCTACAACCCGAAAAACACACCACAATTTTTTTAAAAAATAAATCCAATTGATTTGGTTTCATCCACTTTTCCAAATCTAATAGATTTGGCCATCGGCTGACTCTTAATCATATGTACACCTTTTTTTTTAATGGAATAAAGTAGTGTGAGGCAATCGGAACGAAGTCAGCCGCCAAAAGGAAAAGGAAAATCATTTCAGATTTAAGTTTAAGATGGAGTGCATCACGATAATTATTTCTAATTATTTCCAATTATTTTTCTCATGAACTGAATAATAGGGTTCAAGATCTATGTGAAAAGCTTCGATACCAAGTGTTAGATTTAAAGAGAAACACACCACAGGTTCACATAAACCAAGAACACCTATAAAGTAACAAATATGAGAGAGGAAAGATGAGTACCTTTGTCCGCCATTGCAACACGTAACTGAAGACGAACTAGGCTGAGTCTTCCTCTCCTTTGCTTATGACAGCTGGCGGCTTATAGGAATACGTCTTATGTTAAAGCCAGGAGAGGGGACCTAGTCTTATATTTATAGGCTTAAATGCCTTAATCTAGTGCACCCCGCCTAAATTGCATCCCATAGACCCAAATATGGGTGACTTTAGATATGTGCCCCAAATAAGAAATGTCTTTAAAGAATAACATTCCTTACTTTTAAAGTATAGTACAAGTACTATTTTGCTCATCTACACTTCAAATATATATTTTAAACTTTCCATACTTATTTGTCTCTCAAATTTTATTTTTTATTATTTTCACTTTTTTATTTTTTTCCTTTAATTTTATTATTCTATTTTTTATTATTTTCACTTTTTAATTTTTTTCATTAATTTTATTTTCATGTTTTAATTCATTTGTCTCAGCCTTTTTTTTCTCTTTTTCCTTTTTTTTCAAGCATTATCTATTTCTTTTTTTTCCATTTTTTAAATTCCATTATCTTTAACCTTTATTTTTCTTTTATTTTTGGTTTTTATCAGTTCTCTTTTTTCCCCTCATTTTTCTCAAACTTTATTTTTATTTTTTCCTCTCATTTTTTATTTTCTTAATTTTTTTGAGTCTTCGCTTTTTTCTTAATCTTTATTTTTTTCTCGCCTTTTTTCCCCACTCTTTTTTTTTTATTTTTCTATTTTTTTTGATCGTTTTTTTCTTTTTTTAGGTTCTCTTTTTTTTCCCTTCATTTTTCTCAAACTTTATTTTTATTTTTTCTCTCATTTTTATTTTTCTTAATTTTTTTAATTCTTCGCTTTTTTCTAGATCTTTATTTTTTTCTTTCCTTTTTTACTCAATGTTTTTTTATTTCTCTATTGTGTTTGATCGTTTTTTTCTTTTTTCTCAACTTCTATTATATTTTGCTAATAAATAAAAAATTAGATAATCCACAAAGATATCTTCTTTTTTTGACATCAAAGCAAATTTAAGGGCTTGAATTGTTATTACGAAGTTCTTTGAAAATTCTTGAGATAAGTCGTGTCTCTAAGGCGAGAGTTGTGGAATATCTCATAAATAAAGGCATAATGTGGTAGTGTCAACTCTTGCCGGTGAGGCATAATTTATTAGTTGAAAGTCCTTGAGCTAAGTCTTGCCTCTACGGCAAGAGTTTTAGAACATCTCATAAATGAAGACATAACGTGGTAGTGTCAACTCTTGCCCGTGGAATATAATTTGTAGTTTGAAAGTCTTTTAGCTAAGTCTTGCCTCTAAGGCAAGAGTTGTAGAACATCTCATAAATGAAGACATAACGTGATAGTGTCAACTCTTACCCGTGGGGCATAATTTGTAGTTTGAAAGAACTTGAGCTAAGTCTTGCCGACATCTCATAAATGAAAACACAACGTGGTAGAGTCAACTCTTGCCCATGGGGCATAATTTGTAGTTTTAAAGTCCTTGAGCTAATTAAGTCTTGCCTCCATGGCAAAAGTTGTAGAATATCTCATAAATGAAACATAACATGGTAGTGTCAACTCTTGCCCATGGGGCATAATTTGTAGTTTGAAAGTCCTTGAGCTAAGTCTTTCCTCTAAGGCAATAGTTGTAGAACATCTCATAAATGAAAACATTAGGTGATGGAGTCAACTCAAGCCCGTGGGGCACAATTTGTAGTTTGAAAGTTCTTGAGCTAATTAAATCTTGCCTCTAAGGCAATAGTTATAGAACATCTCATAAATGAAAACATAATGTGGTAAAGTCAACTCTAGCCCGTGGGGCATAATTTGTAGTTTGAAAGTTCTTGAGCCAAGTCTTGCCTCTAAGGCAATAGTTGTAGAACATCTCATAAATAAAAATATAACGTGGTAGAGTTAACTCTTGCCTGTGGGGCATAATATGTAGTTTGAAAGTCCTTATGTCAAGTCTTGCATCTAAGGCAAGAGTTGTAGAACATCTTATAAATGAAAACATAATGTGGTAAAGTCAACTCTTGCCCGTGGGGCATAATTTGTTGTTTGAAAGTCCTTGAGCTGAGTCTTGCCTCTAAGGAAATAGCTGTAGAACATCTCATAAATGAAAACATAACATGGTAAAGTCAACTCTTGCCTGTGGGACATAATTTGTTGTTTGAAAGTCCTTGAGCTAATTAAGTTTTGCCTCTAAGGCAGTAGTTGTAGAACATCTCATAAATGAAAACATAACGTGGTAGAGTCAACTCTTGCTCGTAAGGGGTAATTTGTTGTTTGAAAGTCTCTGAGCTAAGTCTTACCTCTTAGAAAATAGTTGTAGAACATCTCATAAATCAAAATACAATATGGTAGTGTCGACTCTTGCCCATGAAACATAACTTGTTGTTTGAAAGTCCTTGAGTTAAGTCTTTCCTTTAAGGCAATAGTTGTAGAACAACTCATAAATAAAAACATAATGTGGTAGAGTCAACTCTTGCCCGTGGGTCTAGTTTGTTGTTTGAAAGTCCTTGAGCTAAGTCTTTCCTCTAAGGTAAGAGTTATAAAACATCTTATAATTCAAAATACAAGGTGGTAATGTCGACTCTTGCCCATGAAACATAACTTGTTGTTTGAAAGTCATAAGTCTTGCCTCTACAATATAGTAGTGTCAACTCTTGCCCATGAAACGTAGCTTATTGTTGGAAAGTCGTAAGTCTTGCCTTTACAATGTGATAGTGTCAACTCTTTCTCATGAGATGTAACTTGAATGGAAGAAATCAAAGAAAAGAACAAAAATAATAAAAATTGCAGAAAAAGAAGAAAATGAAGAAAAATATTAAAAAAAAAATCAAAGAAAATATAGAAGTTGAGAGAATGAAAAAAAATAAAGGTTGATATAAAAAAAGAAATACTAAATAAAAATAAAGGTCGATAAAAATTTAAAAAGAAAAAAATCAAAGAAAAATAAAAAAAAAGTTTTCTTTTTTTATAAAAGTGGACGTTGAAAGGTGAAAAGAAAAGAAAAAAAAAAAAAAAAAGGGAGAAAAAAAAAAAAAAAAATAAAAAAAAAAAAAAAGAGGGAAGAAAAACTAAAAATAATATAAAAGAAAAAGGAAAAAAGAAAAAAAAAGTTGAGAGGAAAAAAGGAAAAAAGTAAGGATTGAGAAAATTAAAAATAAAAAGAGAAAAGAAAAAATAAAAATCAAAGTAAAACTAAAAAGAGAAAAAAAAATAAAAGTTGAAAGATATAAATATGGAGTTTTTATCCATTATGATGATCATTTATGTAATTTACTCCATTGATCCGGGACAATTTTAACCCAAAAAAATATTAGTTAATAGGTAAAGGCTATTTTAAGGTAGATTTTTTATTTGGGGCTAAAATTTGAAAGTCACCCCAATTTGGGTCTATTTTTTAGATTCACCCGTGCACCTCTCCCCCTCCCCAATTATGGGCTCACAGATCTACTACAGGCCCACACTATTGTCAGCCCACACCAACAACATGAAATGGATACAGGTTCATATGGAATCCACATGAATACACGATCTGTGTCTTGTCCACGAACTAATAACATCAGCCCGTTTTATTTTAGCAAAATTTACATATATACACAAGGTAACTTTACCTTATTACATAAAATCTCATATTGGAAAAGTAATTACATAAATCCCAAACTAATTACTGAAATCCCCTATTTTTTTTACTTTCTCTCTCATCCCCCTCATACATACAAAAATAACATTTTTTGCTCCATATTTTGTGCACCATTTTTTGCTTTATATTTGTGTTCCTTTATTTACGCCTAGAATCAAGCTAATCTGACTGGGGAGTTTCAAATCAAGCCATCTTTTGCTCCTTTTTTCTGCTTTTCCAAATTAAAAATTATTTTAATTTTTTCTGTAATCCAATTGCATACAACAAAGACATCAAAATAAGCCGATATCGCTGAATCAGCTTGCTCTTTCGCTAATTTAGTGAGTGAATAAGACGAAGAAGAAGTTGATGTTGATGCTAGGTGTTTTGTTGAGGCGGTGGATTTGGCTTAAGAGAGGAGGTGAGCACCTTGTACGAAGTGCTTCTTAGATTGGATGTTGGAGCGATTGCGAAAATAAAGATTGGAGAGGTATTTTTGAGGGATATTGTACATGAAAAGGAACATGAATATTGAATATCATTTAATTTGTGAATGTATGCAGATTGTATAATGTCACATTATACATTCTAATCTTATATACATTATGATATTGGGCATACCTTTTACTTTGTGAATGTCTGCATATTGAATGACATTTACTTTGTAAATGTATGATGATTGTATAATGTCACGTTAACATTCTGATTATTTATACATTATGATATTGTGCATATCTTTTACTTTGCGTATGTCTGCAGATTGTATAATGTCACATTACACATTCTGATTATTTATACATTATGATATTGTGCTGACCTTTGACTTGGTGAATGTATGATCATTGTATAATGTCACATTATACATTCTGATTATTTTTATATTATGATATTGTGCATATCTTTTATTTTGTGAATGTATGATGATTGTATAATGTCTGCATATTGAATACCTTATACTTTTTGAATGTCTGCTATTTGTATAAGGTAAAATTATACATTATGACAAGTTTATAAGTCAGACATGTTGAAAGTTAATTCTTAATATGTATTGTATGACATTATACATTTCTTTATACTATTATTTAAATGTATAATATGTCCACATACATGTGCAAATGGTGTATAATGTCATCTTTATACGTATCAGTTTGCTGCAATCTTTTTTCTCTATGAATTTGAGTTTGTTTATTTTAAGGTCATGAAATACCGTATTGACAAAGTATCGGCTCAAATTAAAATTCATTTGATGTTGAATACATTCAAAACATACCACAGCAAGCGTTTGATAGTTTGTAAGTAATTGTTTTTTACATGTATAACGATGTTATAATTATTGAACGAATTTTTACTTCATTATTTTTTTTCAAATCAAAGACTGCGGTGCCTTTGTTGCTGCCTATGCAGAAATATTAAGTGAAGGGCATCAAGTGCATTCATGTGGTTTTGATGCTGGAAGTCGACGTGTACGCTATGCTTCATTATTATGGCATTACGTAGTGACAAAGGACAACGAAGGGTCCACGGGTGATAATGATGATCCTCCTCGGCCAAGGAATAGTTTTCTCCAAACAATCGATGAAAGTACAATTGTTACTTTAGAGTAGCACTTTTTTATAATAGCCTGGATTGAAACATCTAATTTTTATTTTTGTAGTTGATGTTAAACAGTTACAATGATTCTTGTTCGATGTTAATTTACATTTGTAAATGTCTTCAGTTTGTATAATATCGGTTTGCTGCTATCTTCAAATTGTATGGATATCCTTATTGTTCCTATACATATATCTTCTTGAAGAATTGTTTTGCAATAAATTACACTATATTGTACTGTTACTATATAGTTTGATAGTTAATGAGTTTACCTTACATTTTATTATATATAACGTATAAAAATAAATTACTTTTTAATGTGTTATTGTATATCAACACATTGTATTTTTATTTAACCAAAAAAAAATACATTGTATTTTTACCAGCAGGTAAATTATGATATATGATAATGATCCATTGAACAGGTGTCTCATACGTTTAAATTTATGTATTACATAAAATCATACATGTTGTTAAACGCTCAAGACTTGATAGAAAATAACGAAAATAATTAATATCATACATATGTACAAAGTATAATACAATATCATACATTATTAACATACGGTTAAGGAATTTTACATTTAATACTTTGTGAATGTATCATACATTTACACTAACGTAGAATCTAGAATCATACACATAAAACAAAATGGAAAAAGCAACTTAATTATTCACGATTTATGTTACATGAGTGTACCATTTCTTATGTTGTTTAAACAAAAAAAATAAATGTGGTCAATTAAACGTCAGTGGTGTCAGTTTAACATCATACATGTTAATGTTAACTGTGTAACACACAATCGTCAAATAAATATTTTTAGAAAGAGAATCAACTAAAATGTAATAGTTTATGAGCTAATTTAACACTATTGAGAATCCAAGGGACACTACATACACATATGCCTTATTGTAACTCTTATGATGGAGTTCCTTGCACGAAATCAAGCCTTGTATTTCTTCAACTAGTAAATCAATCATCTGCCACATGCATTCCCTGAATGGTCACTGAATTTTGCCGCCTTCTTCGTTTCGCAATCCTTAAAGCCAGCCTTAATTGTATCCCAGCGAGCATGCTGCAGTATGTTTTGCCATCTCCGATATTGATATGGGGATGTTCATATTGATTTTAAGCGAATTGAAGAATGGAGTATAAGAAAAAATAAATTTCAGATCGTAAAACCAAAAAACAAGACGACTTTACTTTGATGTTTAACAAATATTTGACATTTAAATTTCAGTTACATTTTTTAATCATACCTTAATTAATGTTACATAATTATTGACGTTAATTAAGAAACAGTAAAATAATTTATGATTTACCTTGTCTTAAATATAGGATTAACTGTTTTATCATGCATTCGATCAATGTATGAGGGACGGCCGAATGTATGAGTATATTTACAAAATCGGGAGAGAGAAAGCATGAAGGAATTTTATGCAATTAGTTTCAATAGGTAGTAAATTTATATTGTTTACACTTTATTTTAACGTAACAAAAAGTTAATGTTAAGTCCACATAAAATAAATAATTTTAACAATTGCAACATCACTACTCCACTTACTTGTATCAGTATTTGGAACACCAAGAAACTTATTTCCTTGAATAAATAAATAAGTGTGATATTACTCTTATATATAAATGAAGAATAGGTGTACTACTATTTTGTCTTTTTGTGCAGTACACCAATCTTTCATTTATAAGTAATTATATATTATTATTATTATTATTATTATTATTATTATTATTATTATTAGTATTACTACTATTACTATTATTATTATTATTACTTTTATATTTTTTTTGTACTATTACCAGTACTGTTATTATTATTATTGTTGTTGTTATATTATTATTATTACTTTACTTTACTACTATATATTTTTTACTATTACCATTATTATTATTATTATTATTATTACTACTACTACTACTACTACTACTTACTTTACTTTACTACTATATATAAGTAAAGGTTACTTTACTACTCTATAGAAGTAAAGGTTGAGGTGACTATCAAAAGGAGTTCGGTAATTTTAGTCATCCAACCTTAAGGTCTAAATAAAAATATTATTAAAATAATACATGAGGACAAAATTAATAAATATAAGAAAAAAAATTATATGCATGTGTAACCATTTTATTGCACCATCAAAATGACGACAAAACTAATAAATATAAGAAAAAATTAATATGCATGTGTAACCATTTTATTTCATCATAAAATTATTGAAATACCCTTGGGGTATAAAAATAGGTAATTTAATAAGCAACAAAAAAGATATTTATAAAAAATTACTACCATGTATAATTCAATTACAAAGGTCTAAATAAAAATATTATTAAAATAATACATGAGGATAAAACTAATAAATATAAGAAAAAAATAATATGCATGTCTAACCATTTTATTGCACATAAAAATGAGGACAAAATTAATAAATATAAGGAAAAAAATAATATGCAAGTGCAACCATTTTATTACACCATAAAATTACTGAAATACCCTTGGTAACATTTAATAAGGAACAAAAAGATATTTATAAAAAAATACTACCATGTATAATTCAATTACAAAGGTCTAAATAAAAATATTTTTAAAATAATACTTGAGGACTAATGGTTTCACTTTTATATAGTATAGGCGTGTAATAGGTCAGTATGATAGTTTGAGTGTGTCCTAGACTTTTCATGTATAGTTTGAGGTGGAAAATATAACTTTTCTCTAAATAATGATAAAACTAATAAATTACTATTATTTCTATCTATTATATATAAGTAAAGATTTGGTGTACTACTAATTTGTCTTTTGTGGTACTACAAAACCTTTACTTATATATTCATTTTTTTTTACTATTACTATTACTACTATTGTTGTTGTTGTTGTTGTTGTTGTTGTTGTTGTTGTTGTTGTTATTATTATTATTATTACTACTACTACTACAAAGGTTATTTCGGTAAGAAATATTTTGCAGCTAAATATCATTTCCCACAAGAAATAGTTACGGAGAGAAGGTCCACCTTCTCTCTTATCTTCTTCCCTACTGTAATTGTCCCAATCCAATGATCGAAGCTACATTATCCCACCCTATACCCCTCACCCCTCTGGAGCCTCCTGACAAAGGAGAATACCAAATGGCAATTCAATCCAAAAATGGCATCGTACAGCGACATTGTGAGGGAAACCCTCTACACACCAAATGAACCGCTATTGTCTTTGGAAAACCTATCCTACTCAGAGACTCCACTGACTTCAGATGACGTCATTCCCCTCACCCCAGATGACAAATTGCGGATCTATAAGCCATGGAGATTCTCAGTAATTATCAAGCCTGTGGGGAAGAAATTCGCTCACCAATACTTAAGAATAAAGCTAATTGAGCTATGGAAAATTCAGGGGAACCTTGTGTTAATAGATCTTGGCAAGAAATTCTACACCGTCAAATTTGACTGCGAAGAATACCAAAGAAAAACGCTCCAACAGGGACCATGGTTCATTGCAAGAGCCTATATATCGATTCGCTGCTGGGATCCCAACTTCATGCCCACAGAAAACAAGATCTTGACTACTGCTATATGGGTTAGGTTCCCCCAATTACCAACAAAATTCTATGATAAGGATATTTTGGAAAAAATTGGAGGGAAAATCGGGAAGCTACTCAAGGTAGACGTTTGTACCTCCTCTACTTTGAGGGGACGATACGCGCGTATCTGCATCCAAGCTCCCATGGAAACTCGAATACGGACTTCAGTATTGATTGGCCAGCACTCACAAAAAATTCTCTACGAAGGCGAAGGTTTCCTATGCCATGGTTGTGGTTGTCTTGGCCACACCAGTACCTATTGTAGGAAAGCACAGATCTCCAGGGAGAAGGAACAGGTGTAGCAACCCCAAAACTCTCAACTCCACAGTGATGAATAATCGAAATGGAAAACAGTCTCCTTCAAAAGAGGGAGAGGTAAGAGCACCAATAAAAGTAAACCCTCCATGTCTCAACAAAACCTAAATACGAAAGGAAAAGGTAAGCTCTCTCTTCTACCGAACTCTCAATTAAAGATTCCTTCTGCCCTCTCCAAAGGGAATGACACAATTACGAAAGAGAATGAGAACAAAGGAACAAGGGTTCTGGCCAACCGGATCCTGATCTGAAGGGGAATGGGCCCTCTACCCAAAATCCCATTACCCATGGCCCTAGTTCCAACTCTCCTGGGCCCTCTAATGTTAGAAACTCTAACAACAGACCCAACTTGGGTTTCCTAACCAAACATTTTGGGAATGAGCCCAAATCACATTCTCTCGGGAAGGGGCCCAATCATCAAGTCAATACCTCTTAACTCCCTCAACAAGATGTCTTGTTGGGGGGAAAAATGACCAACTATCCTCAAAATTTAGCCCCTTCGTCCACCACTAATGATGCCTCTAAGGCTCCTTCTCCTAGGAAGCTAAAAGCTTCAACTAGTCAAATCACTGACCAAGACATGACTGATGCTTCCTTGACAATGGGACAAAAATCTTTTCTTCTCCAAAATACTTCTTCTGTAGAGGTTACCCTAGCTAACATCTCTCAGAGATTTAACAATCAACAGGAACCCCTAAACCAATCCAAAAAAAATGGAGGACCTACCATCTCTGAATTCAAATCTGGACCTCCAAACTCTGATCTTCTCTACACTCCCTCTACCCATAAATTACCAACCATCCTCCTGGTTAGAAATGGGATTGACGGAACAGATAGTCCCTCATCAACTAGAATGGGGAGGGAGAAGGTTCAAAATCTTCATCCAGAACTCCCTCTATCTTGCCCAAGTATTCATGAAGGGACTAAGACAAGGGCTTCAGAATTTCGGCCCCAACATTTGGATGACGGCTCTTATTCGCCTGACCAATATATCATCAATGGGGACCCTAACCATGAAAATGATCAACACATAAATGAGCCTAGTCAGTCAGTCTCTACCTTTGTTCCCCCCTCGAATGATAACTCTCTTGGAAGAGGGACCTCCTTTTGCGCTAATCTCTGGGGATACCCCAACACTGACACAATGTCCACCCACTCCCTCAAACCCCTGTCCTCCACTCGAGACTGTAGAAAGGGGAAAACTCTAGAGATACTAAGAGAAAGCAATAGGGAAATGGAGTCCATTCTAGCCACAATGCGAGTTCCAAGCACACAAGTAGTCACCCTAGAAAAGCCAATTCATCTCACTTTCAAGGATATCATAAGCGAACTGACTATAGTTCTTATCCCAAAGGATGTATGCCTTTTCGATCTGGAAATCACCCCACCAAGTCCAATAATAAAGAACTTCTACAAGACGAAGATATCCCCTTTAATCAGGAAGAAAAAGAGATCAGGGGATCTCAACCTGCCTCACCCACTGGGGAAGGGCAAAGCGATTATGCAGGAAATCCTCAACCTATCTCTCTTGATGAAGAACTACATAATATGGAACACTAGAGGGGCTAACAGTGCAGAATTCAAGAGACACTGCAAAGCCATGGTAGACATCCATAATTCTTCGATCCGTGCCCTCTTGGAAACTAGAATGAGTGACCATAATAAAATTGCTGAGGACCTGGGCTTTCCCAAGAAAATCCAATACCCATCTGTTAGGAGTTCTGGAGGCCTAGTAATCATGTGGAAGGATGACAATCTTTCCATTAATGACATCAACATCTCCCTCCAAGGCATCCATATTTCTGTTTAGGTTAGCAATTCTCCTTCTATGTGGTTCTTTAGCACCTTTTATGCAAGTAATAGGCATGAGAAAAGACTGGATCTCTGGAATTAACTAAACAACTTTGTTGTTTTCATAAGAAACCAGCCTAACAATGCTTGGTTGGTGGGTGGTGATTTTAATGAAATTCTTAAAGCCAATGAAAAATTTTGGGGGGAATCCTATAAATAACTTTAGGGCCAATCACTTTTGGGATTGCATTAAATGCTGCCAACTTATTGATCTTGGGTTCAAAGGAAGTAGATACACCTGGACCAACAAAAGATATAAAAAAAGGCATGCCCTTATTCTTGAAAGGCTAGAGAGGTGCCTGGCTAATGACACATGTATCAAGCTCTTCCCTGATGCCTCTGTCACCAATCTTTCTAGAACTCATTCTGATCACTCCCCCTGCTCATCAACCTTGACAACCATCACACTCACCATCATAAACCTTTCAGAATGGAATCTATGTGGTGTTCTAGTCCCTCTTTTCCCCAAATGGTCAGGAATTCTTTTGAAAATGCTCCTAATCTCACCAAAGCTATTTCTCACTTTGAAACCAACAGCTCCAAGTGGAATAAGGAAACCTTTGGTAACATATTCCTAAAAAATAAAAAACTCCTCGCCAGATTATCTGGAATTCAGAGATCCCCTGATTATCCTTACAATTCCTTCCTCCATGATCTAGAATCCAATCTCTCCAGGGAGTTCAGTGCCATCCTCAAACAGGAGTAAGAATTTTGGCAATTAAAGTCCAGAATAAACTGGCTAACTGGATGGGACAGGAACACTAGCTTCTTCCATAATTTCACCCTTAATAGAAGAAGAAACAATAGAATCAACTCCCTAAAAGATGATTCAGGGCTCTGGTCCCACTCTCTAGAAGACGTTCAAGAGTAGCATTCTTAACTACTACCATACTATATTCATATCTGACCATGCTACTTCACCCTTCAAATGCCAAGTCAGCCCTTCCTCCAGAGGCTCCATCTGATCCTGAAGAGATTAAGAGGGTTGCTTTCTCTATTCCTGATCCTGAAGAGATTAAGAGGGTTGCTTTCTCTTTCAAGCCCAAAGAATCTCCTAGGCCTGAGGGTATCCACCCCCTTCTTCAACATAAATACTGGGATATTCTAAGTCCCTCTGTCATCAAGTTCGGCCAGAAAACTTTTAGTATGGCTACCATGGAGGAGGAGGTCAATACCACTTACCTGTGCCTTATTCCCAAAACAAAAAATGCTACCCACCTGAAGAATTTTAAGCCTATTGGCCTATGCAATACCCAATACAAAATTATAACCAAGATCATTGCCAACAGAATAAAGCCCTTCCTGGCAGATCTTATCAGCCCCACCCAAGCTATTTTTCTCTCAAACAGAAAGGTTGCTGATAATGGCATTATTATGCAGAAATATATAACCCACTTCTCTAAGATGAAAGGCAAACAATCAAATATGATCCTTAAAATTGACTTAAAAAGGGCTTTTGATAGAATTGAATGGTCCTTCATCAGGCAAACCCTTCATTTTCTCAATTTTCCCCCTAAACTCAGTGCCCTCATCATGTCTTGCATTTCTACTTCTTCCATCTCTATCCTGGTTAATGGGGACAAAACTGATTTCTTTATTCCCACCAGAGAAATTAGATAGAGGGACCCCAACTCTCCCTATCTTTTTATCATCTATATGGAACTTCTCTCTAGAAGAATAAATCATGAGGTGGACACTCTCAACTAGACTCCTATCTCCATCAGTAGAGGTGGCCCTTCCTTATCCCACCTCTTCTTTGTTGATGACCTCATCTTTTTTGCCAGGGTTAACCACAAAAACTATCACACCATTTTTCACACTCTTAATATATTCAGACATTTCTCTAGATAAAGGTTCAATTCGTCTAAGTCTAAGCTCATCTTCTCCCATAACTGTAAGACTGAACTTAGAGAGAAGTTAGCCACTGACCTTAAAATCAAAGAAGGTCATGAGTATGAGAAATACCTAATTTCCCATCTTTCATAAAAAAAACCCTACAAATTAGGACTTCAAATTCATTCTGGACTCCCTGAACTCCAAATTTAGGGGTTGGAAGACGAAATTCCTTAACATGTCTGGGAGAACTATCCTGGAAAAAGCTTCTCTCAATAGCATTCCCAATCACATAATGTAATTCATTGCCATTCCCAATAAGATCTTGAACTCTATTGACATAATCCAAAGAAATTTTCTATGGGGCACTATGGAAGGGTTAGGAAAATCCACTAGCTCTCTTGAAACACTATCACCCTCCCAAAAAAGGAGGGTGGATTATGGATTCAAAGATCCAAGCCTAAGAATACTTCTCTTTTTATGAGCCTTGTCGGAGGTTCATTAAAAACCCTCAGACTCTCTAGGCTTCTATCCTAAAAAATAAGTATTGCAAAAAAGTATTAACTCTAACCCCTCCAACTCTAGGACCTGGAGATCTCTTCACAGGGGTTGGAGTCAATGCAATGAATCCTGTACCTGGAGTGCAAAAAATGGCCCGAATATTCTTTTCTGGATGGACAAGTGGATCCCCAATTAACTTGCCCTTAGGAACCTTATTTAGGGCCCTCTAACTCCTCATGATCAAAATACCAAGCTTTCTAATACCTGGAAGGACAATAGTTGGGATTTCAGCAATCTTAACATGGAAATTCCTCAAAATATCCAATGCCACATTAAAAGTGCTTTTTATCCCAACCATAGGATCCTTGAAGACTTCCCTGTTTGGGACCTAAAAGGACTGGTTCTTTCTCCTGTAGCTCTTCCTACAATTACCTTATTAATAAAGGAAACTAGAGCTTCAACAATTGCTCCACAAATTTCAACATCATCTGGTCCCTCCCTGCTCAAAATAAGATCAAATACTTTATTTGGCTGCTTGTTCATAATAGGCTTCCCACAAGCCTTAATCTAGCCAAAAAGGTCTAGCTATAAGCCCTGACTTTCATGGGTGTAACCAGACCCCTGAAGATAGGCACCACATTTTCTTTGGATGCCCTCTAACTACGGATCTCTGGAATGATTTGTTTCATAAAGCCAAGAAACCTTGTGCCTTCTCCCACTCCAACATACTCTCTTAAAGCTGGACTAACAACTGGACCAAGATCAAACACAAACCTTATGATAATATACTATTGTGGTTTGAAACCCTCCCCCAATGTCTCTGGGTGATTTGGAAGAATAAAAATTTTAATCTCTTTAACAACTCCTCCAGTAAACCCTTCTTCCATGAGGCTTATACTGAAGCTATTAAATTTAGTCACATTAGCAGCCAAAGACCCCACCTCAGTAGATTAATGAACATCTCCACTAAGTGGAATCCTCCTAAAAGGGACTCTCTCATGCTCAACATAGACGGCTCTTGTTTAGGTAACCCGGGGAAAGAGGGCATTGGTGGCATTGTTAGGAATCACAACGAAGATTGGCTTATAGGTTTCACCAAGAGTTTTCTTCATGCTATGAACAACCACATGGAACTTTTAGCTCTCTTGAAAAGTCTTAAAATATGCGAGTCTCAAAGCCTATTGCCTATTGAAATTAATTCCAATTCCATGAAAGTTATTAAAATGTTAAGAAAGGGTAACCCCCTCTATAACGGAATTATTGATGAGTGCAGGACTAGATTAGCAAGGATGTAGGGATCAGTGGTAACTCATATCTACAGGAAACAAAATCAAGTTGCTGATGTACTAGCTAAAAATGGAGCAACCTCCTCTTTTTTTGAAGAAGCTGAAATATTCCTAGCTCCTCCCGTGTATGCCCGACAGTCTTTGTGGGCAGACATGGTAGGCACGTCTTTTGAAAGATGTACTAGATTACCTGCAGCACAAACTTTGTCTGCCGAATCTTTATCTTTTGCTATTAACCCAGGCTAACTAGCCTGGCTCTATGTAATTCACTAACAGTGTAACTTTTATCTTTCAATGCTCTATTCAACAAAAAAAGGGTATTTTGGTAATTTTAGTCACCCCAACCTTCACTTATATATAATTATAAAAATAAATAAAATGGTTACACATGCATATGGACATACATCGATTTCGAAATATTTATTGCACCATAAAATTACCCAAATACCCTTGGTAGTCTTTTTTTGGTTAAACCCTTGGTAGTCATTTAATAAGGAAAAAAAGACATTTATAAAAAAATATTACCATGTATAATTCAATTAGAAAGGTCTAAATAAAAATATTATTAAAATAATACATGAGGACAAAATAAATAAATATAAGAAAAAAGCAATATGCATGTTTAACCATTTTATTGTACCATAAAAATGACGACAAAATTAATACATATAAGGAAAAAAGGTTTGGTGTACTACTAATTTTTCTTTTGTGGTATATATATATATATATATATATATATATATATATATATATATATATATATATTTACTATTACTACTATTGTTGTTGTTGTTGTTTTTATTATTATTATTATTACTTTATGACTACTACAAAACTATTAAATATAAGAAAAAATAATATGCATGTCTAACTATTTTATTGCACCATAAAAATAAGGACAAAACTGATAAATATAAAGAAAAATAATAGGCATGTGTAATCATTTTATTGAACCATAAAATTACTGAAATACCCTTGATAATCATTTAATAAGGAACAAAAAGATATTTATAAAAAAATACTACCATGTATAATTCAATTACAAAGGTCTAAATAAAAATATTATTAAAATAATACATGAGGATAAAACTAATAAATATAAGAAAAAAATAATATGCATGTGTAACCATTTTATTGCACCATAAAAATGATGATAAAACTAATAAATTACTATTACTACTGTAGACACCTAATTTCGTCCCTCCCCGACATCACTTTTACCCATTTTTACTTTATCCTACCGTGTACCCTCATCTACATGATAACCCCTCCATAAAATAAATTTTATCCCAAAGTTCTCACCTCATCTCAATTGATAACAAATTAACAATCTTCCCTATTAAATTAGGCCACCTCACCACTACCCAACCCTAACCCCATACCCTACGTACCCCTTGTATTTCTTTTTGGCTTCTTTTGATAACAAACACGTCAGATAATAAGAGCCCACCAGGAAGATTCCATCTTTTCCAATTCAAAAAAAAAACTCCCACCAGGAGGGCCCACTTGTTTTTGACATCACACAATTCATCACCTTTAAAAGAAATCTCCATATATATACATACGGAGAGAGTAACAAAAAAGAGAGGGGCCCACGAAGAAGATTGAGGGGATTTTCCAATTCATATCAGCACATTGGAGAGGGGAATATAGATACAGGATAATATAGGCACAAGGGGGTTTCTTATTCTTCTTCACTATTCATGCACACACGCACTGTTCATCGAAAAATGGTCAACATTCACATAGCTCACATAGGTCACTCACTCATGAATATTCTCGAGATTCATACACTAACACACAAATGAGAGATATTGATCTGGAGAGAGAAGAGAGGTCGAACGAGAGAGAATTTGGGAGGAGGAAGACAGCGACGCCGCTGTTAAGCTTGCCGGAGCTTTGGCGACCACATTGATAGGAGAATGCTGGGAAACCACCGACCCGACCCCCAGGGTCATTTCCGGCGACCATCCATCGAAAGGTGTCGAAACCCGCTGGCAAGCAATCAAAATTGGCTCAACCAGTCTTGATTCTGGTGAGATCTACCGAAAAATGACCAAAAATAGTAACGGAGTAGGCTGATCAGGTACGGGCTTTCGGACTTTGTAATATTTGCTTTGAGTTGCCGGTTTGGTTTGATGGGCTTTGATTTCTGATACCGGGTTGGAATTTGATTCGTTGTCGAGGCTGATTTGGGGTTCTTCGACATGCGAACTCTCCCTGAAGTATTTGTACCCAGAGGACGTTCGCGACGAAGGCCTGAGGCGTCGGGTTGGAGTTTATTCTAGCATTAGTATAGAATAAGATTTATATTTTTTGCGATTTTTCTGTTTTGGACTGTTTAATTGGACTGAACATTATTATTTTGATTTTGGATTGTTGTTTGATGTTTGTTTATGTGCTTTGTGTGGTTTATACATTCGTGGTGTCTAATTAGCCGATACTCTCCATCAATAGACCGTGGTCAAACCACGAGATCGAGGGGTGCCTAACACCTTCCCTTCGGTCAACAGAATTCCTTAGCTGGAATCTCTATTCGCGAATCAGTGTTACAGAGTCAAAACCATTTTGAAAAGGATATCCACGGGTGAATTGGCACACCCAATTTATGCCAAGTGGCGACTCTAAGTTTGGAATATAAAAAGTCCTTTTCGAAACAAATTTTCATCGTTTTGTCACTTAATAATAAAAACCCTTTTGAACTTAAAAAATAAATCTTTTCAGATTTAAAAAGGGGTGTGATAGCTCTGGCGACTCTGCTGGGGAACTTTCAGAATTCGAGCTTATTTTTTGGAGTTGTATCAGCTTAGTTTGACATTATGGGTGTATAGACATTATCTGTGTTATCATTTGTATTTATTTAATCATTGTGGAGTGCCTACGTGCTCTTTGTTTATGGTTTTTATTTATGTGTTAACGCTTTATATCTGGCATCATTTGCATAACCCGGGTCAATTCTTTCTGCAACAAGTCTCAGAGTGCAAGTCGTGTATATGAACTCTAGTTCAGTCACCTTTATTTTAGGAGGGGGAGCCATTGGACGTATGAAGTGGGTGGAAAGCTGTCGCAGCCACTATCGACCATACGCTCCCCTAAACAGCCTTGTTAGTAAATCCCAGCGTAGGTCAGCCTTTAGGTCATATTTATGGGTATCATATTGAGACCTAGTGGCGCCCACTTGGTCCTTCATAGGAGGCTCACCCATAAGTCATCTCTACATGCTAACTGTTGCACTTTTGAGGGTAAGGGGTCATTTGATGGACTGATTCAGGAAAAGCATGTGTTAGAAGTAAGGAGTGTTTGAAAAAAAAAAAGAAAAAGAAAAATGAGTCAAAAAGGGTTTCATAGCTTTTAGTATTCTTTATGGCTTTAATTTTTTCACAATTCAAAAATTCAAAAAGATTTTTTACCTTTCGTACTCATTTTCTCAAATAAATAAAATTTCAAAAAGATTTTCCATTTATCTTCTTTAGCATGCATTCATAATTAAGAAATTCCAGAAAAAGATTTTCTTTAGAAGTTTCAAAAATGGTAGTAGTTGTGTCCATTTCATAAAATGAAAATGCCAAAAAGATTTTTCTTTCATAGTTGTTAGTGTCAGTCTTATGTGAATTGTCTAAATGAAAACTCGAAAAAATTTTATTTACATTGTTCATCGTCTGTCTTTGGTCGTGTCTCTTAAGTTAGGGTTCAGTTCATTATTTATCCTCAATTGTCCAGACTTGATGAACTACGCACCCCTGATTCTCCTCTCTTGGGAGTGAAATACGTAGGCAACCTATTGTTGGTTCGGGATCTTATTTAAAAAATTAAAAAAAAAATTCTTCACTTTTCACTTAGAGTAGGTGTTTCACATATGCCTCGAAAAGAACACTACAAAAAGATTTTCCTTAATAGTCGTAGGTTTCATTTTTGGTTGATCTTATTTGAAAATTCAAAAAGATTTTCTTCAGTCGTTATTAGAGTAGGTGTTTCATATACATTTTTAAAAGAAAACTATAAAAAGATTTTCCTTTAAGAGCTTCAAGTTTAATATTCATATAAAATTCAAAATTGAAAATCCAAAAAGATTTTTCTTTGGTAATCGTAGGTTTCATTTTTGTATAGGGAGTTTAAACCTAAAAAAATGCAAAAAATATTTTCGTCAATTCTTTTGATAATTGGTTATTTTCTTTTTCTTCTTAAAGTTTCAAGAAAAAGAAAAAAAGAAAAGAAAAAGATTTTAATTGGCCATTTTGGCAAAACATCACGAATTACGCACACCTGATTCTCTCCTTTCGGGGGTTAGATACGTAGGCACCCTTTTTTGGGTTCGGTGATCTTTTTCAAAGAAAAAGAAAAACTAAAAAAAAAAAAGAAGATTTTGAGAAAGTGTTGAACTTTAACACCTTGTTACCTCTTATGCAGTTAGTTTAAGGTGGTTGGTTTGTGGCATCCTGACTGATCCTTCATATCATACCAAATTCAAGAAAGGGTTAGTTGTGTCCAACAAGGATATAGAGAGTGGCCTCATGGATGAAACAAAGAGTCAGGAAATTGAGAGTTTAAAGGAAGAGAATTTGAGACTGAGACAACAAATGATGGAAATGTACCGAGCTTGGGCTAGTGGGCTGCCTCCACCTCCGTTCCCCACTTTTGACCCTACAAATACCTTGAGTCTTCCACCAAAATTGCAAAGTCAGTTTCCTACTATTGTTGATGCACCACAGCATGCCTCAGAATCTATTCCACGTAAAATGTAACTCAATACTTTCACCACTCTTTCTTTAGCTCCTCAGTATAAGTCTACCACATTCACAACACCACATACCGTTTGTGCTTTTGTTGCTCAACCTTCTACTAAGACTTCCACTTTGGCTATCAATCTAATGATTGTGCTTCCCCAGTCCACTAGTGTATCCACGTTCAATACTCTTGATGATCATACTCTTGAGCCTACCATTAAATTAAGTGGACCGCCAAAATTTCTTACTAAGAAGCCTAGCATGCTAGAAGAGCTAGAGAAAGTGGTTGGGAAAGTTAAGAGTGTAGAAAATAATATGGAAAATTCCCTTGGACTTATGGGCTATGAAGATGTTTCATATAAAAATTGGGGCATGTCTTCAAGTGTTAACCTTCCTCTTAGATTTGAGACAACAAAATTTGGGGATCCTGATAGACAGAAGGATTTTGTGAAACATTTGGGACGACATTGCAATCAACCAAGGGAAACTGAAGAAAAGAAGAAGGAAAATGCACCTATTGTCATGCCAGGGCCAAAGCAGAGTTTGAGAGGTCCAACCCACCAATACATTCAACCTCAATCCCGAGCTTACATATTAGATCCACGTAACCACTTACAACAAGGTTTCTTTACCCAAAATCCAAGAAAACCCATTCCACTTCCTCAATATCCTTTAAACAATGCACAATTGTATGCTCATCCATCTTCTTATCCACAATAGCATGAACCTGTCCCTCAACATCATCCTAGACCCCTACAAATTTACCAAGAAACCTCTAAATCTAAGTTTCATCCAAGGCCAGAGTTCGTAAAGAGGAGGAAGGAAAAAGATAATTTCACTCCTATTGGGAATCCTATGCTAGTTTATTCTAGAGATTGGTACAGCAGGGCATGATCACTTCTCTCCTTGGGTATACTCCTAGCCCATATTCAAGAAGTTTTGATCCTAATATACGATGTGCATATCATTCTGCTGTTCAGGGTCACAGTATTGAAAATTGTCATGCTTTGAAAAGAGAAATTGAAAAGATGATTCAAGATAAATTAATTATGGTACAGAATATTGACAGTGAGGAAAGCTCTATTCATGCTGATATGCAAATCAGTGGCTAAGATGTCAGGCTGAGCAATTGAGAAGTCACCCATCTCCTTACTAGGAAGAGGTCTAGTAGTTTGTTTTGTCTTCTTTTCTGTTTTTTGAATTATTTCAGAGTTTTAGTTCGGGATCTATTTTGTTTTGTCCCTTTGTCATTATGTTCAAACCCTTCTATCTTTCATTTTAATTAAATAGAGTGTCCCCATTTCCTTTGTGATTTAAAAGTGTTGTTTTTTTGTTTTCTTTACATAGTATATTTTATGTTGATTCTGGTAATATGATATGCTAGCGGAATTTTCAGCCAGATTTTAAAATCTAGTTTAAGCATGAGCATGGAATCATAGGGTTAAAGTTAGAAAAAGCATCTGAGAAAATAGGTAGAGTGTTGAGACATTTGGTGACCAAGTTGAAGTCTTCTTTGAAAATTAAGGCAATTATTTTAAGATTACAAGACTAACTTGGTCATCAATTGAAATACATGTCTCGATTAGGTCAAACAGTGGCTGCGTGATCCTATATCAAGAGGAACAGAAAGAAAATCAGCTCCACGAAGTCATGAATCCTTCAGCATGAGGAATGTACAATGAAAATGGAGTTGTATGTTTGACAAATGTAGAAAAAGAAGTGACATACATGCTCAGTTGAAGTTAGTGTTGTTAAAGTGCCACAAATGATCTTCATCTTTCATTTTCATATTGCATGATATGTACTTGCATTTTTAAGGATTGATATGACGAACGCATTTCATTCTACTATCCAAACATCGTGTCATCCTTTGTTTACCCCATTTGAGATTTAGTCCTATTTTATTTCACACCCCTCTTATGGAATCAATATAGAGTCAAAAAATCTCACAAGAAAAGGTGTCGAGCAAAACAGTAGAGTCAGAAAAGTTTCAAAAAAAAGAAGAGAAAAATGTGTCCAAAAAGAGAAAAAAAAGAGCGTCGAGAAAAATAAAGTTAGAAATGTCCCAAAGAGAAAAAGAGTCAACAAAAGAAAACAAAAAACTTAAAATCAAGTGAAAGAACAAGCTGTCAGAACTACGTGTAACCTGATTCTCCTCTCTCGGGGGTGAGATACGTAGGCAGCCCTACCCTGGGCTCGGTCCAACCAAATAAATAGTTTAGAATTGCGCAGTCAAAAGAAACTGGGGCATGAGTTAATCCTCATTGTTTGAGTAGATTCCAAAAGTTGTAAGTCCTACACCACATCAAGTATTGTTTGGGCCTCATGTCATCCCTTCTTTCTAACTTTATCCAAAAACCAAGTTACAACCAAAGAAAGACCTTCAGATCAATATTTAAGGATGTTAAGGCTGAGCATGCAAGGGATATGATGATGCATTTGGGAACTATTTGTCTTCCTCAGCATAAAAAGTTGGAGAGAAATAAAAATGAGAGAGTCTTATTGGTGAAAACTCTTATGAGCACCGTAGGACGATGGAAAGTTGAGAGAGATAAAAATAAGAGAGTCTTATCGGTGAAAACTCTCATGGGCACCATAAGACGACTGTGAGTTAAGGGAAACGAAGATAAGAGAGTCTCATTAGTGGAAAACCCTTACAGACACTATAAGGCAATGGTGAGCTGAGGAAAAGAAAATGAGAGAAGCTTGTTGGCGAAAACCCTTCAAGGCACCACTAGACGAATGGGGTCTTAAATACAATTGACCTAAGGAAGCAACTCAGTTTCAAGGCCATTAACACAACAACAATGGGTAGAAAGTTTAGATGAAAAGATCAAGCTGCTTAATCCAAAATGCATGGCATAATCTTTCTTCTCTTTATTTTTATTTTATCTTTCTTGAGTAAGTTATCCAAACAAAAATTGTCATTCTTTTTTCGTTTCTTGTCTTTGAGTCAAGTCTGTGTCAAAACAAGTGAGAAAAGATTTCAAAACTGGCTACCAGATTCTTCAATTGCAAAAAGCGAGACAAAAGGCCAACACATGAAAGAGATATGATTATGAGCCGAAATAAGGCATATAGAAAGTTCTATCAACAAAAAAGTCTGAGACCTCATGGAAATACCAAAGTTCAAAGGGTTTATCTAAGGAGCATGGCAAAGCAAAGATACTGTATTTATTTCAAAGTCACTCTTAATAATCTGAGTTTGGGTCAATGATGCATCAAGTCATTGATATATGTAATGGTTGGAAGCAAGGTTAAATGTGATGACAGCAAGAGCGTTTGCCACGAAATCCAAAGCCACAAACCTGTGTCCATGTTTTTAAAATCACAACTTTTCTTTGGATGAAACAGGAATACATGTCACCTTCAAATCAAGGATTTCAAAGCCTAAACATCAAGGCCCCTAATTTCTCGCTTTTACAAATGCAGGAAGCAATGTTGCTGCACAGGTTTGATAATTAAATCATGGTAAAAATTCACCATCTTATATCCCTCGGAGACACACTTTCCTGTCCAGGGATTTTAGTTTTCATTTGTTGGGTGATACACTTCTTAAATTGAACCTGCACTCCTAGAAGACGTACCTTCTTGTTGAGTCATTTACTTTGACTCTTAGAAGACGTACCTTTTAGTCGAGTAATTTTCCTGGATTTCGAGAAGACGTACCTTTTAGTCGACTCATCCCTTTTGATTCCTATAAGACATACCTTTTAGTTGAGTCATTCCCTTTGATTCCTATAAGACGTACCTTTTAGTGGATTCATCCCCTTTGATTCCTAGAAGACGTACCTTTTAGTCGAGTCATTCTCTTTGATTCCTATAAGACTTACCTTTTAGTCGAGTCATTCCCTTTGATCCCTAGAAGAGATACCTTTTAGTCGAGTCATTCCCTTTGACCCCTAGAAGACGTACCTTTTAGTCGAGTCATCCCCTTTGATTCTTATAAGACGTACCTTTTAGTCGATTCATTTTCTTTGACCCCTAGAAGATGTACCTTTTAGTTGAGTCCTCCCCTTTGATTCCTATAAGACATACCTTTTAGTCGAGTCATTTCCCTTTGATTCTTATAAGACGTACCTTTTAGTCGAGTCATCCCCTTTGATTCCTATAAGACATACCTTTTAGTTGAGTCATTCCCTTTGATTCCTATAAGACGTACCTTTTAGTCGGGTCATTTCCTTTGACCTCTAGAAGACGTACCTTTTAGTCGAGTCATTCCCTTTGATTCCTATAAGACATATATTTTAGTCGAGTCATTCCCTTTGACCCCTAGAAGACGTACCTTTTAGTTGAGTCATTCCCTTTGACCC
>NC_061113.1:15720851-15724657 GCF_002878395.1 Capsicum annuum | reverse complement strand
AGTCGAGTTATTCCCTTTGATTCCTATAAGACGTACCTTTTAGTCGAGTCATCCCCCTTGATTCCTGTAAGACGTACCTTTTAGTCGAGTCATCCCTATTGATTTCTATAAGACGTACCTTTTAGTCGAGTCATCTCCCTTGATTCCTATAAGATTTACCTTTTAGTCGAGTCAATTCTTTTGATTCCTATAAGACGTACCTTATAGTCGAGTTATTCTCTTTAATTTCTATAATTATGTGACTTTCACAAAAGTCTTTTGATGATAAACTGGGGAAAAATTTAATTCTTTTTTTTGGAACTTACTTTTCTGGCAAACAAAATTTCTCTTTATAATAATTTTTATTTGGAATAATTTTCTTTCCAGTTTTGATATGATTTCAGGAGCCTGCCCAAAGCACAGGGCGAATAAATGGAAAACCAAGCAACAAGGTGAAGAAATTAAAAGTTAAACAGATTGAAAAATAACAAGTCAGGAGCCTTCCTGCAGAACAGGGTGAAGAAATTAAAAGCATAGCAACAAGTTGATAAAATAGCAAGTCAGGAAACCGCCTGAAGAACAGGGTGAAGAAATTTAAAACCAAGCAACAAGTGATGAAATTGCAACTCAGGAGCCTGCCTAAAGAACAGGGTGAAGAAATTGCAAGTCAGGAGCCCGCCTGAAGAATAGGGTGATAAAACTTAAGTTAGGAGTCCAACAGAAGCTGTATAGATAGGATTTTGTAATTTCATTTATGTTTTAACTTGTAATTTTCATTTTGATGTAATGACAGAGCCGCAGATCGGAACCTCGATGGGACCTCACTCGACTCTCCAACTCGGTATAGTCCTTCTCTTTCAAATCCTTTGAAATACCCGTCACCTGATTCCTCCATAACTTGGGTAACTAGAATGTCCGAAGTCAGGACTTGGTCATCCTTTTTCCTTCTGTTTCTTCCTCTGAATAATGGCCGGGACAAAATTCTGTCTTGTTATCTACTTCTTTGTCTGAAAACACTGCGTGTTTACATTCAAAGGGGGCATGATGTAGACATCTAATTTCGTCCCTCCCCGACATCACCTTTATCCATTTTTACTTTATCCTACCGCGTACCATCATCTACATGATAACCCCTCCATAAAATGACAAAACAATGACCAACTCTAAACAAATTTTATCCCAAAGTTCCCACCTCATCTCAATTGATAACAAATTAACAACCCTCCCTATTAAATTAGGCCACCTCACCACTACCCTACCCTAAACCCATACCCTACGTACCCCTTGTATTTCTTTTTGGCTTCTTTTGATAACAAACATATCAGATAATAAGAGCCCACCAAGAAGATTTCATCTTTTCCAATTGAAAAAAAAAACTCTCACCGGGGGGGGAGGCACTTGCTTTTGACATCACACAATTCATCACCTTTAAAAGAAATTTCCATATATATACATACGGAGAGAGCAACAAAAAAGAGGGGGGGCCACGGAGAAGATTGAGGGGATTTTCTAATTCATATCAGCACATTGGGGGGGTGGGCAATATAGATACAGGAAAATATAGGCACAAAGGGGTTTCTTCTTCTTCACTAGTCACGTACACATGCACTATTAACCAAAAAATGGGCAGCATACACATAGATCATATAGGTCACTCACTCATGAATATTCTTAAGATTCATACACCGATACATAAGTAAGAGATATTGATCTGGAGAGAGAGGAGAGGTCGAACGAGAGAGAGAATTTGGGAGGAGGAAGACAGTGACGCCGCTGTTAAGCTTGCCGGAGCTTTGGCGACGCTACCACATTGATAGGAGAATGCTGGGAAACCACCGAACCGACCCCCAGGGTCATTTCTGGCGATCATTCATCGAAAGGTGCCAAAACCCGCTGGCGAGTAATCAAAATTGGCTCAACCAGTATTGATTTCGGTGAGATCTACCAAAAAAACCAAAAATAGTAACTGAGCGGGTTGATCAGGTATGGGTTTTCGGACTTTGAAATCTTTGCTTCGAGTTGCGGGTTTGGTTTGACGGGCTTCGATTTCTGATACCGAGTTTGAATTTGATTCGTTGTCGAGGCTGATTCGGGGTTCTTCGACACACGAACTCTGACTTCTCGATTGACTGATATTTAGATTAAAATCATCATTAAGGTCCAATTTTATCCTTTCTCCATTTAATTTTTACATAAGAGTGGAGGATTTGTGTGTTTGGTATGTTTGAATCTTGATTGTGTATTGGTTGATATTGAATTCAAATGTTGAAAACTTGGATTAGTAGTCGAAGAAGTAATTAATTATTTTGAGAATGGTTTAGAGATGAATCGATCTTAATGAAAAAAATGAATACAAATTAATTTAGATTTATTGATGTTGGTGTAATTCGATTTAAACATGAATATGGTTGAACCCGATAGTGCCATGTTTTAGGTCAAGAAGGAATAGGCTAGACATAGGTCGGGTAGGCAAATCTAGAGATTGTGCATTGATTGAATGTTTGAGATATGTGTTGAAATGATTTTGTTTTATCGTATTCGACTCAATTGTATTCATTTGGCTAGGGAATGCCCCGAGGTAATTGTGTTTATTGGTCGGGGAATGAACCGAAGTATTTGTACCCGAAGGACGTTCGCGACGAAGGCCGGAGGCATCGGGTTGGAGTTTATTCTAGCATTAGTATAGAATAGGATATATATTTTTTGCGATTTTTCTGTTTTGGACTGTATAATTGGATTGGACATTATTATTTTAGTTTTGAATTGTTGTTTGATGATTGTTTATGTGATTTGTGTGGTTTATACATTCGTGGTGTCTAATTAGCCGATACTCTCCATCAAGCGACTTTGTCAAACCACGGGACCGAGGGGTGCCTAACACCTTCTCTTTGGTCAACAGAATTCCTTAGCTGGAATCTCTGTTCGCGGATAAGTTTTACAGATTCAAAACCATTTTGAAAAGAATATCTACAGGTGACTTGGCACACCCAATTTATGCCAAGTGGCGACTCTGAGTTTTGAATATAAAAAGACCTTTACGAAATAAATTTTCATCTTTTTGTCACTTAATAATAAAAACCCTTTCAAACTTAAAAAATGAATGTTTTCAGGTTAAAAAAGAGGTGTGACAATTACTATATATAAGTGAAGGTTGGTGTAATACCCCGAGAAATTTTTCGTTGAAATTTTGTGCGTAAACGTGTTGGGTTCAATCTTCTAGAATGAATTATAAATTTTTCGTGCGAAATATCTTAGATTATGACCCACAATTGCGTAGAGTATCGAATAATATTTCCAACGATATGTGGATCATCCAAAACGGACACCCGAGCGACGAGTTATGAACATTCCAATCGAACCGTGAATAGTAGTGAACAGTAAAACGTGCAGGTAAAATAACTAAGGGCTGGCGTATTTTTCCTCCAACTATAAATGATCATAACTCCTTGTACATAATGATCTGGGTGATTTACTATATATCAACGAAAAGCTCTGTGAGTCCTCTTTCCAATGAAATTGGTTTCATCCAATTCGTCTATTGGAGCAAAACGTTATGGTTGATCTACTTCAACCTATCAAAAGTAAATTTTGGGGTCAACTTCAAAAGACCATAACTCCTCGTACACAATGATCTCGGTGAGATACTATATATCAACGGAAAGATATGAGAGTCCTCTTTTTAATGAAATTGGTTTCATCCAATTTGAATATCGGAGTAAAACGTTATGGTTGATCTACTTCAGACTATCAAAATAGTCCACCAAAGGACAGATTAGAGAATTTTTTTTATTTTTAGGGGCATTTTGGTTATTTCTCCTCACCCAAAA
>NC_061113.1:15687761-15717851 GCF_002878395.1 Capsicum annuum | reverse complement strand
CAACCTTCACTTATATATAGTAGTAAATAAAATGGTTACACATGCATATGATTTTTTCTTTATATTTATTAGTTTTATCCTCATTTTTATGGCGGTAATTTTTGTCCTCATGTATTATTTTGATAATATTTTTATTTAGACATTTGTAATTAAATTATACATGGTAGTATTTTTTTATAAATATCTTTTTGTTTCTTATTAAATGACTATATCAAATGTATATATTATGTTAACATCGATTCATTATATTACATTTCTTTTATTTTACTCATATACTAAATAATTAAAATAAATAGAAAATAATCTTCTCCAAAATTGAATCTCTTTTCCACGTTCTAGTTGTCAAAACATATAGAAGGTAAATCACTGAGTATCTAAGAATTTTGGACTTATTGATTTATATAACATTTATTATTTATTTATTGGTCTATTTTGTAACATAATCTAATACTACAGTACTACAGTAAGAAAGAGTCACGTGTTACTTTACACTTCTTAGAGAAATCAATAATTAATGATTTTGTTGGATTATCCTAATCCATCTGTATACCTACTCCCCTAACTACCTACAAGACAACGTGCAAAAAAAAACAATTATATTTGCAGAGATAAACCCAAAGATAGTGATTCCACAAAAAGATAATGGAAATCTGAAGGAAAAATTGTATTCATATTGAATATAATATTATTATTTTAACTGTTATATTAAAATATTATTATGAAAATCATATGATATTCATAACATAACATGAAAAATGAATTGTAATATATATATACAGTGTTAGACAAGAGAGTTTTAACGTCGCATACTATCAGAGTAGAAGATTAGTTGATAGTTGATCGTCTTTTTTAACTTTCCTTTGAGTTAGGTTTGATGATCATTCTTGGATGTCCCATCTTTTTTAATATCGTTAGTACTATACTTGTTCCTTGATATTTGATTTCATATTTTACTGATATTTTATGTGCTGATTATTACATTATTTTATTTTCTTATTGTATGTTGCTTTCCAGTTCGATTAGCTTGTATTATAATCGCTCCATATTTATATCCGTTTTCTTTTTTTATATCGTTGGCAAGTACTAGTTAAGTTATCTATCTAAAATAGCCTCTATACCTCCATAAGGTTGTAATAAAGTTTGTTTACATACTATTTTCTTCAAATCTCACTTATAAAATTTCATCAAAATGCTACTGTATTATTGTGAAATATTAATACTGTACGGGCAGTAGTCTATTCAACAACCATACTTCTCTTTAGGTACATGAACCCAAAAATGAACATTGAATCTTGAATACTGACAAAGTCTTAATTTAGTCAAGATGAAATGACATGAAGTCATCCAATTAAGCTATACTAAGCAACAAATCTAAATTTCAGACCACATATTGACAAGTTGATTTGAGAATCTGTCTATCATATTGCTTTAACATAAGATTAGTAATTAGAGAACATTCATGACTTCAGCTTACCATCAAAAATAATTAGAGATCCGGCTTCTCTCCAATTTTCCTCTCTCCAATTTCTCTAAATTCTTTCTTGAATTGAATAATTTAAAATTAATGATTGAGATTTAATTAGTTAATTAAATTTTTAATCATAGTTATCTACTTTCATATATTTAGTTATATTTGTTTTCTAAATATTCATTATATCTTTTACTCAATATTTTTTCAAAAAAAATCTTTACTGCCACAAAATATATATTAAAAACTTTTCATAAATATTTTTATTTTGTTAAAATTCATAATATACTTAAAATTTTAATTTTTCTAGTTGAGAATTCAAAAGAGCTACATAAAGAAAATATAATGAATTTATTTGGCACAATCTTTCTATTTGTTTTGACACATGTATAATGAATTTATTTGGCACATAAAGAAAATAAAATTAGAAAAACTTCAATCCACAATATTTATCTTTTTTATTTAAAAAATATTACTTAATAAAAAATGGAAAACATTAGCAAAAAGAAAAGTATAAAGAAAATATAATAGATTTATTTGGCATAATCTTTATATTTTATTTGGCACACATATAATGAATTTATTTGGCACATAAAGAAAATAAAATTATAAAAACTTCAATACAAAATCTTTATTTTTTTTTATTTGAAAAACATTACTTAAGAAAAATGGCAAACATTAGCAAAAAAAAAAAGTGAAAACCTAGCAGAAAATTGTTCAACGATAGAAAGAAAATAATTTAATATATTTAAGAAAGATATAATGGATTGTTAAAAATATTTAAGCGACAAATATATGGAAGTAGATAACTATGATTAAATCTTTGATTTAACTAATTAAATTTCAATTATTAATTTTAAACTATGACATATATCTTTAATTCAAGCAAGAACTTGGAGAAATCGGAGAGAAGGGAAATGATCCATGTATGACATATCTTTTATTTTTAATAAAAAATCTCAAATTTCGAGACTTGAAAATGAAGAAATTTTAGTGACAAATACTTTCCTTTTAATGAGTTATAATAAGTGATACAAATTCTAATTAATCGAATCAGTAAATTCTGAAGAGAAAATGGTTATAAAAAAAGTATAACCTAGGCTTACTCACCTCTTGACACATGGCTTACCTTTAATGATAGTGTTATTTCAAGCCCAACAGAATTCTATGTTGTGTCACTATACTTTTTAATTAATCAACTTCATATAATAAATGATGATGACATGATAAGATTATGGAAAATGTCAATTTGGGGTATAAATCCTGCCTTTTTTTCTAACTGAATTGATAGTATATTCCCATGCAATGTATCTAACTAAATTTTGACTCTGTCTTATAATATAAATACAGTTCTAAACATCCCATCCATGGTTATATTAATGAGCATTTTAAACCTATTTTTCAAACTAACCTCACATTAGTGATTTGCTAGTTGATTTAAATGTGGAAGTGGCATATTTTATATGAAGCCCTATTTAACATAAAAAATCAAAATTTGAGGAGATAATCTTTGCAGTGTAGTGTAGGGTGCAACAATCTATTATGGCTAGAAATTGAAAGATTTTCAAAAATATCGTATCAGAAATCATATTTAAAAGTCAAATTTTAGCCCCTTTGAGTTGGCCACGGGGTATATAAATACTATTATTGTTATTGTACAAATATAAAAGGACATTAAAAATTAGATTATGGCCAATCGTATGTTCTTAAGCGCTTAGATTAACCATAGGTATCATATTTACAAAAGTAATTGATAAATATCTTTTTCACTTGAAAAAAAAACAATTCACATAGCAATTCCCAAAAACTTGTTCTTATTTATCTCAAATAAAAAATATGTTCATAGGCGTAGCATGGGGCATGCCTACAAGTTTCAAATGGAAAAATGGTGTCACTTAATATGGAGGATCGTAAAATTGTCTCTTATTTTAAATTAGTATTTAAGAATTTTCTTCTCTGTATATTCCTTACTAATCATATTTATTTATACAAGCTAATGAAATGAAAGAAACTTTCTCTTCTAAGCTAAACAATGAAAATAAAAAGAAGAAGCATCACTTGTAAGCTAAATAATAAAAATAAAAGAACCTTCTATTCTAAGCTAATCAATAAAAGAAATTATTCAATTGTTGGGCCGCCTATGTGTCCCAAATGTTAGCCCAAATGTTTATTTCGTCTTTGAGAGTGAGGGTAAGATGATGAAGATGAACCATGATGATTTCTAACATCCCCTCAAGTTGGAGGGGAAAGAAGTGATACCTAACTTGCACAAATTCTGATGGTGAGGAGGTCCGGCAAAAGATTTGGTGAAGATGTCGACGAGTTGGTCCTTAGATGGAACAAAAGAAAGAGATATCAAGCCTGAGAGATATTATTGACGAACGAAGTAGCAGTCAAGCTCGACGTTCTTCGTTCGCTCATGGAATACCAAATTTTGAGCTATATGTAACGCTGCTCGGAGTGAACTGGAACAGGAAGAGGGGGAGGAACGGATAAATCGGTAAGCAATCTTGTCATCCAGGTCAATTCCGCAATTAATCTCCTCATTGATTGATATTCAGCCTCTGGAGATGAAAGGGAGATGGAAGATTGTTTCTTTGATTTCTAGGAGACCAATGAACCTCCCAAGCTTATAAAAAATTCACTGACTGACCTTCGTGTAGTGCGGCAAGAGGCTGAGTAGCATCGAAATAAGCAGCGAGAGAGAAGGAGGGTGAAGCATTGAGAAAGATGCCCTGATTCAAATATGCTTTCAGGTAACTTATGACTCACTATCCTGCTTTAAAATAATCGATGCTAGGATGTTGCATAAATTGACTGAGAATCAAAATAACAAAACACAGATCCAGTCTAGTGTGAGTCAAATAGTTGAGTTTACCAATGAGATGCCTGTAAAGTGTAGGATCTGACATGTGACTTTTTGAATTTGCAGAGAACTTGACTAAAGGATCTAACGGAGAAGAAGCTGGAAGAAGATGTGAAACATCAAATTCATTGATTAAATCTAAGGTATATTTTCGTTGACTCATTATGATTCCCTGTTATTCCCGCAGAATTTTCATTCCCAAAAAAATAATGTAGTGAGCCGAGATCCTTAATTTTAAACTCAGTATGAAGAAACTCCTTATGGTTATGTATCTCATCAATAGCATCCCCTATAACAAAAATATCATTGACATAGACAGATACGATAGAGACAAGCTCTTCTGATTGTTTAAAGAATAAGGGATAATCATTGAGGAAGGTTGTATAACCTTTAAAATTTTAAGGCTTCGGTAAGCCTGGCATACTATTGCCTTGAGACTAGCTTTAAGCCATAAAGTAACTTTTTAATTCGACAAAACATATTCGGTTGGGAAGGTTCCTTTCCCGCAGGGAATTTCATATAGACTTTTTCTTGCAAAGTTCCTTGCAAGAAGACATTATTCACATCAAATTGTGAGATTTTTCATTTCTTTTTGGATGCAATTGCCAATAAACATTTGATGGTGGTCATTTTGACCACTAGGGAAAAAGTCTCATTGAAATTAATTCCCTCTTGCTGAATATCACCTTTAATTACTAAGCGTGTCTTTAGCCTTTCAAGAGATCCATCCACATGTTGTTTCACTTTATAGACCCACTTACAAAGAAATGCCTTTCTACCTTGTGGAAAATAGATAACGTCCCAAGTCTGATTGAGTATTAAAACACCAATCATATCTTGCATTGCCTTCACCTAACCTGGATAAGTACATGCTTGAGAGTAACTATTGTGTTCAATGATGAAGGGAACAAAATGTAGTATAGCTTGGTTGGGTATGGAAAGAGTATAAACTGATAGACATGTGCGTTTAATAGGAGTACCAAAATAAGATTTAGTCACATCACTAAGATAAATAGTATTCCAGATATAATCTTTGAGATGTGAAGGTAGTTCATCAATGTTTCTTCTTTGAGATCTTCTAGGAAAAGGCAGGGGTTGTGAAACATCTTGTTCTAAAGGAAAATATAGTATAACGACTGGAGTAGAAGAATTAGAATGATCAAGAGTTGGTTCAAAAATGTTAGAAGGTGGTAAGTTAGAATCTGGTTCAATAGGGTTAGAAGGAATAAGATATCCTGGAGTGAAATAATGGTCTTCTTCTGTGTGGATAGTAAAAGTAGGAGTAGGGATATGTGAATGGTTAGAAGCAAAAGGAAACACATGTTTTATAAATTGAACATCTCTTGACATAAAAAATTTCTTAGAAGATAGGTCAAGAAATTTTAATCCTTTTTGATCACTTGGGTATCCTAAGAAGACACACCTAGTAGCTCTAGGATCAAATTTACTCCTCCTATGAGATAAAGTGTTAGCAAAACATAGGAAACCAAAACATCTTAATAATTGATAAGAAGGTGCTTTGCCAATAGAATTTCATAAGGTGTTTTACCTTTAAGAACTTTGAAAGGCAACATGTTGATTAGAAATGCGGCAGTGAGTATGCACTCACCCCAATAGATTATAGGAACTCTAGATTAAAACATCAAAGACTTAGCAATTTCAAGCAAGTGTCTGTGCTTTCTTTCAGCTACCCATTTTGCTGTGGATTAACAACACGAGATGTCTAGTGTATGATTCCTTGAGATGTTAAAAAATTTAATGTATCTGTACTCCTACCCAACTTCATTGCATTATCAGATCTAATAATTTTTACTTTCTTGTGAAACTGTCTTTCAGCCATTTTCAAGAAACATCGAATAACAAAAAATGCATTATTTTTAGTTGCTAGCAAGTATAAAAAGGTTCCGCTACTATAGTCATCTACTATAGTCAAGAAATGACAATAATTATTATGAGTAAGTGACTTATAAGGACCCTAAGTGTCTATATGAAACAGATCAAAAATGGATTGAGAAGTAACTTGACTGATAGAAAAAGGCAATCTAGTTTGCGTCACTAAAGAACAGATTTCACAATGACAATCATAATTAGAGAAAATTATGAGGAAATGAACATTTTTCATTGATGAATAAGGCAAATGACCAAGTCTTAGATGCCATAACCTTATATCAGAATTCACATTAAAACAGACTAAAAAATAATGTGAAACTGAACTGGGACTAGAACCAGTACTGTTAAAGTTAGAAAAGATTTTAGAATCCTTGTAAATCTCTTGGTTCCCACGAGACTCCTTAGGAATAATTTGAATCAAGTATAGAACTTCCTTCACTTCACCAAAAGCTTGAGGCTTCTTTATTAAAGAGCCCTGCAAGACACAACTGTTAAAAGTGAAAGATATAGTGTAACTGTATTGGACATTAAACTTATGAACTGACAACAGACTATATCTGAAACTTGGAATATAAACAACATTATACAATATAAGGTTATTAGGAATTAGAACACTTCTTATGTGAGTCACAAAGATGGACTGAGAGTTGGGCAAATTAATGTTAATGGAAATTTTAAGAGCTATCATGAAAAGAAAAAAACTAGAGTTGCAACACATGTGCTTAGAAGAACATGAGTCTATTATTCATGTTCCAAAATTAAAGATTGAAATGCAAGTTTTAATATATCTAAGCACAGTACCAGCAACGGCGTTAGCATTTATCTCAGATCCTTTGTTCATAGATGATCCCTCTGTTGATTTTTGTTTTTCCATTTGAATGAAATGCTTGAACTGTTCTTTGGTGAAATGTTGATTAGTTAAATCAATGTCAATCATATGCTCATTGTCACCTTCTTCTCCAGACATAACTATAGTTTCTATAATCTGAACCTGTCCATCTTTATTATTTGTAAATTGAAAATTTTTAGAAAAACCATGTAACCTGAAGCAATCATCATCGACATGTCCAGTCTTACCACAAAAATCACAAGATACATTAGGATTATACTTCTTCTTAATCCTAAATTTCTGTTGTGGCTGGTTTGTCCTTGTGTATTTGGGTAATTACTGATGATTGTTCGTCTTTAGATAATTGAATGATCTAGTTCCAAAATTAGGCATAGCACCAGGGGTTTTCTGGACTTTCTTGTCAAATTTGTTTTGATTCAAGTTGCTTACCATAAAAGAAAAAGAATCGTTTGGGATCAAGCCACTCATATAGGTTTCTCTCTAATTTTCATCTTCCAAAATCAGAGAGTAAGCAACATTTATGTTGTGTAAAGGATTCATCATTAAGATGTTTCCTTTTGCTTGAGCATACACATTATTTAGACCTATAAAAATTGTATAAGTTCCTCACCTTCAAAAGACTTTTCAAGTTTCAATTTACCTTCACAGTTACACACACAGGTGCACTTAACAGACTTGAGAGATTCCAACTCATTCTAGAGTCTTTTAAGTTTAGTGAAATATCGAGCAATGTCATTATTTTTTTTAACTAACCTGTTTAGTTTTTTTTATAGTTGAAGCAATTTAGCTCCATTAGATTGTCCAAATATATGCTATAGACTCATTTATAAATCTTTAGCAGTCCTAGAGTATATATCACACTATCAGCAATATCTTTAAAACGAGAGTTAAGAAGCCAAGATGTTATCATGTCATTGCATCTGCTCCAAGATTGCATATTTGGAGATTCTGGTGAAGCATCAATACCAGTGATAAACCCAAGCTTGTTCTTGACTGACAGTGCTATAAGCACTGATTTCTTCCATCCTTGATAACTTTTTCCATCAAATGGAGTATTAACCAAGCCATTTTAGGTGAATTTGAAGAATAAAGATAATAAACGTGAGTGGGATTCATAGCAAGTGGAATTCTAGTGATAGAACCAGAAGAAGATGAAGAAGTAGTGACTCTATTCGCCATTGTAGAGATAGGTAACATGAAGGAAATTGATAATCAAGAAGATGATTTGTATGCAACAACCTACTGCTATGATACCATGTACAAATAAGAGACAATATTTGAGAATTTTCTTCTCTATATATTCCTTGCTAATCACATTTATTTATATAAGCTAATGGAATGAAAGAAACCTTCTCTTCTAAGCTAAACAATAAAAATAAAAGAATAAGCTTCTCTTGTAAGCTAAACAATAAGAATAAAAGAACCTTCTATTCTAAGCTAATCAATAAAAGAAATTATTCAGTTGTTGGGTTGCCTATGTGTCCCAAATGTTAGCCCAAATGTTTATTTCGTCATTAAGAGTGAGGGTGAGGGTGAGATGATGAAGATGAACCATCGTGATTTCTAACAAATTACTTATGTGTTACTTTTTAATTTCTTATGAAAATAAAAATATCTGATAAAAAGAACATAAGCCTATAATGGAGAATAATTAGTAGTAGCTTAGTTGTTGGTTTGCTAAATGAATTTTCACCTTTTTTATAAGTTTTGATTTCGTACTTTGTTTAAAAAATATATTATAATCTCCTCTTCGTATTGATTTTGACCTTGTGAGAGATTTTATTGAGGTTAGTACCCTCTTAGAGGGAACCTGTCTTCATTTTCATTTCATCATTTCAGATGCAAGAGGCGACTCCGAGGGGGGTATAGTTGACTTGTCTTGTGATAGCTTAGAGATTGTGCGAGCATTATCTCCAAATTGTAAATTATTTATTGAGTCGGATCTGATGACATTGCCTCTGGCACTGTTACTGAATTTTGATTGACCCTTCACCTGCATTATTTAAAGCATAGGAGATTTCTTTCTTTCCAGTCATGTATTTGGAACATCCGCGATCAGGAGCTCATATTTCCCTTTTTTTATTTTTGCGGACATGTTTCGTCAAAACGAAAAGATTAACTCTGCTTAGGTACCAAAGTGGTCTTAGGTCCTTGCGGGTTAGATATGCTTCCTTTGGGCTTTCAAATCCACATACTTTCAGGCTTGTGCCTACAGCTATAGGATTTGTGCCCTCTCTGTCCACAGATAAAACAGATGGATCCTCGAGAGGAGAAAGAGGTCTTAGCTGATTTAAACGATCCTGATGAGGAACTTAAATTGTTTATGAAGGAATTTGATCTTATGAAACCATGGCTTAGGTATGTTTTAAAACTATTTAATTTTATTTTAGCATCATCATCAAGAAAGGAATGTCATATAATTAAAAAATACTAATATTTTACATGTGGATGTTAATGTGGCATAGTCACGTAGTTTTTTTTTTATCCAGGTGGCATGCTTGGTGAAATTTCGTTAAGGGGAGGGGTATTTTTGAGCCAAATATTTAACAGAGGGGTATTTTTGAGCCATTTCAGATAGTTCAGGGATATTTTTTATCCTTTTTCGAATTTTGTTAGAGGGAGGGGTATTTTTGAGCCAAATATTTAACGAAGGGGTATTTTGAGCCAAAAATCTAACGAGAGGCATTTTTGAGCTATTTCAGATAGTTCAGGGGAATTTTTGAGCCTTTTCCGTATATTTTATAATGTAAAATGCCTACAAATATAATTTTGTCTCAACGTTTGAGTGACATGATACCTCCAAACAACATTCAAGCGGCGTGACAACTCCAAACTCTTAAGTAAATTCGCCCTTGCATACTACATAAGTTAGCCGATAGCCCACAGTTGTCAATCGTGAGTTATATATGTTTATAATGTAAAATGCCTACAAATATAATTTTGTCTCAACATTTGAGTGGCGTGATACCTCCAAACTACATTCGAGTGGCATGACACCTCCAAACTTCTACGTAGATCCGCCATTGCATACTACATAAGTTAGCCGATAGCCCACAGTTGTCAATCGTGAGTTATACATGTTTATAATGTAAAATACCTACAAATATAATTTTGTCTCAACGTTTGAGTAGCGTGACACCTCCAAACTACATTCAAGTGGTGTGACACTTCCAAACTCCTACTTATATCCTCCCTTGGCGTACTACATAAGCTAGCCGATTGCTCATAGTTTTTTTTTTTTTTTTTGGGTATATGTATGAAAACCAGCTGGTTGGATTATAAGAAAAAACCATAGAACACCAACGTCATTTGATATTTTGTGTGTCAAGATGTTTAGCAACGTAAAAAACAACGTTGTCCTTGTTTTTTTGCAAATTGCGTAACATAATTGACTTTTGAAAGAGGTGTTTTTTCATGTTTTTTTCTTTCTACAAATGCATGAATCTTCCAGCTTGGCTCTCACTCAGCAATTCTTTTTATTGTTTGGTTTCACCCACTCTATTCGATATCTGTATTGTCATTCAACCAAATTTGAATTCGCATCGAAAAATCTACATTGGATCGAATCCGGATTCACGTCGGAAAAATGCTACATTGGATCGATACTTGCATTGGAGTCCGACCAAATCCAGATTCGCGTCAAAAAATCCTATATTGGAGGGTAAAACGCTCCCTGACAAGAACGACTCCAAACCCAAGTGCGCTCGAATCCAAAAACTCTAATTAAGAATAAAGGAGTCCTTACTACTCCATCACGACCCTTATTGGTGTCCTTCCGTCATTTTATCATTAACTCTAAGCACTAATATTTTGGATTTGATTAACAATTTGGTCCCTCGATTATTGTTATTTTGATTTTAATTTTTATGGAGTATATGACTGATTACATTAAATCTTCAATTAGCTGAATTGTGAGCTATTGATTTATTTGCTTGTACATATATTCACAAATCAACTATAATTATTTACTATTTTATCACTTAATTATTCATGTGTTATTTTAAATTTATAGTGGGCTACTTCATGTTCAACGACTTTACAACATATTTTATACTTTGAAAGAATCAAATGCACATATTTTCTTTAATTTAATTTTAAATATTTTAAGTCGTAACAAAGCCTCAAATAGATTTTTTCAATAACCTAGCTATGGTGTAAAATGTGTTATTAATCCTTTTGAATATTTTCACTTGACTTGACCTAGAGTCCTTGAAGAAAAAATTTCCACAGATATTTTCCTCTACACCAAACTCACATAGGGATAGTGACTTCTTTTGGATTTATATAATTTTGTGCGTTGTTAACGTGTCAATATTTTAATTAATCAGAAAAAATTAGCCCCCAATAACAATAGAAAATTCATGTGACCTACCTCAAGTCTAATATGATAAACTATAAAATAAAATTTGTTATAGACAATTAAATTAAATTACAATAATAAACGAAATCAACAAGATCAGTATCGTATGTAAGTTAAAATAAAATTTTATGATAAACTATAAAATTTCTATATTATCAGTATCGTATGTAAGTTAAATTCTATTTTTCTTAGCTAGTTTTATTTAGCCTTTATTGTAAACGAAATCAACAAGATCAACTAATAGTGTAATTAGTAGACGGCTAAAAATCTGGATTTCTATGAAAACTTGGGCAAATTCATTGAATAGAGACTTTTGGAAAATATTGGTTAATTAATTGAAGGTACATTTTGGGTCGTCAATAAAAATAATTAGCATAAAATCATTCCAAGCTCTAAATAGATATATTCTCTTCAAAACCTTGGGTTTTCTAGTCCTTATATATGTACTTTCTTTTGTTAAAGTCAAATGTCACCTAACAATTACTTCATATGTCTCAATTTTGTGGCATTTATACTAAATCGAATTAAATTAATTTAATATTTTTAAATATTTAAAAATATATATGAAAAGTATTATATGTTACAATTTTTCTTATATTAATATAATTAAAAAAATACATTACATATTATTATCAAAGTTTACACGGTTTGAATCTCAACAATAGAAAAGTTCACATAAATTGGAAGAAAGAAGTAATACTTCTTAAGTTCTTATGATTGCCATTAACCAATTAGACAATTTAGAAATTCTTTGATATTCAAGCTTCAAAAATATGCTTATTATAAAACAGATACTTTTGGATAATAAGTATTTGTAATTCCCAGCCCAAAATTCCTTTTACCTAATATACCTGACCCAACAAAACCCAGCAGCCCCAGGCCCAAACCCACACCAGCCCAACGCCCCTACCCCTTTAACCAACTTGGGCCCAACAATAAAGATCATAAAGGGCCCACCTCACTTCCCTTTTTCCCTCAACCCAATACAACAACAACAACAACTCAATAGCTTTAAAACCAACCCCAAACCAGCCCATATCAGCAGCCCACTTTGAACCTGACCCGACCCGACCCACTCTATTATCTCTATCAATAACGCGGCAAAACGACGACAACAACAGTTGTATCAGCAAACAGCATACAAAAAATCACCGACAATAGCGTACATACACATGACAACAGTAATACTGATAGTAACAACGATGCCAGCAATAGTCGAACAACACCAACGACAATCTTCGGACCGATGGATGGATACAAATCCGTTGGGTCATCACCTCTCATCTCTTTTTCTCTCTTTGTTCCAACAAAGCAAGCCCGAGGCTCTGTGAACTCAGGAAAGAGATGGGAAACTCCAAAAATCCATCGTATTTGAGGTATTTCACCCTTGATTGGATGACTATAGAGCTTAATCTAATGATCTCAAGCCCCCATTGCCTCCACTTTTTCTTTAATTTGATTGAAAGAAGTGAACCCTTTTCTGACCTTTATTTCTTTTCATCCATTAATCCTGCTGAATTGGTATTCCCAGTTATGAATTCAAAATTTAAATATATTTTTTGGGAATTGTTGAAAGCCTTAAGAAGCCACTACAATCCAAGAACCCCTATAAAACGGGGTTCAGTAGAAGAGAAAAGGGTTCTTTTTGGGGGGATCACACTCTTTAGTCACTGATTTCTCTACTTTCTTGGCTCTATTTTCCTTTGTTTTCATTTACTTCCATCACTCTCGTTGACTCTCTTTCATCGGACGAGTTCGTAATCAAAGATAGTGGCGAAATCGCTCTTCGACCTGTCGTCCTAGTTTGCTGCCCCAGAAAAGGTACGAATCCACCTCTTTTGTTTGCCTTGATTATGAGAATATACGATTTGCTAAACTTGTGTCGTTTTCGTTATTGTCGATTCTGGATAAATGAAATATATGTCGTTGTTGTTGGTTTTGGGAAGTGGATTTGTTGGTGAATACGTAATTTTGGCCTTGGTTATGGAGGTGTTGTTATCCGTTGTTTATGGTGGTGCGAATCAACTTCCTCTATTCCTTTCTCCAGTTTTTTCCCTGTTTGGTTGATGAGTATGCGGTTTTTGTTATATTCTTAAATTTTTTGATTGATTTTTCATCAACTTTGCGGATAAGAAATAAAATTCAGACTCTTGTGATGTTGTTTTGTATGTGTGTGAATATATATGATGTATTTAGATTTTGAATTCGGTCAGGAATATGGTTTAACTCGAAGTCTGTTCTAAATGCCCCTTTCCCCCTTTTAATTTTGTTGTTAATATTCTTTCCTTTCATCTTAGTTTGATCCCGTGAATATGTGGTGCTTATCTATCCGGTGTTGTTGTCGCTTTCTTTACCCTGATATGTACGATTCTGAGTTCGAGAAGTCATGTGAATACATGTATACATGAGTTTTCCTTGCCTAGGTGCTACTGTGCATTTTTTATAAGAAAAGAACAAGTTTGGAAGATTGTGTCCTAGTATATATATATATATATATATATATATGGCAGCCTCGTGTCTTCTAAGCATATGTAACATGTGATGATTTCCCTTTTTCTTTTCCTCTTTTTTCTGCTTTTGCGTTATTCCTTGCACTGTGGGATTGACATGGTTTGTAATGCTATCAATTGTGTACAAACCATAACCTTGGTTGTCTATTTTATCTAAGTTGAGCATAAAAAATTGGCTTGGTCACATATTATTTGGCTCTTAAATCAGCAATTCAATTTCATCTCTCTGTTTGTTTGCACCTTCTGTTTTCTCAAATCCCTGCTTATTTTGTGTTTAAGATTCTTAACTCATGCTTTCATGTCTTGATACTTGAGATGTTAGATTTGATTAATAGGTTGCGTGCAGGTGAACATGTTAGGAGTATAGCTATTGAATACTTGAAAGTGATGTAAGAATTTTGGTATTTGTGTATTTGGATCACTGGCTTAGTATTAACCTAATGTTACCCTTCTCAGAAAAGATTAAAGTAACAAGGCATATTATGTCCATTCTAGTAGTTGCCTTAGTGGTTGTATCACTAGATATGTTTCTCCTATTTAACCAAAACAATGTAGATATAATGTTTAGTGTGTGTTGAAGCTTCTCTTTGTGCGTGGAAGTGCTCATACGCTCTTCTTACGTCCTTGCATCTTGTATGGACTTATTTTTGTTAGCCGTAAAAATTTTGTTCCTATAAACTTTTTGTTATTAAAATGTTTTGTTAACATTATTCGATTTTATCATGCTATTTTTAGTTAGTCAATCGGTCACTAATCATTATTTTTTTCTTTGCGTCATGTGAATTCAGGAGCACATTTGAAGTCTCATGGCTTGACTCTGTCTCTGTCCAAATCGGAGAAACGATAATAGATGCATCACACCTTTTCATCTAGCAGTCTAGTGCCTCTTTCCCTATTTCAAGTTTTATTCTTCCTAGACATTATTATTATTTTGTTTAATACGTTGTACATTATTATTTCAAATTTGCATTTTTTGTATGTCTCTCAATTGAATTAGCGTGATTCTTTAAATAATTTTAATAAGTTTAAGTGTTACCTTTTCCCCTTTAGATTCTAAACTTAGCACAAATAATAGACTTAGGTATTTATTTTATATCATTAAAAGGTTAAAATTTGGTAGGTAAAGCCATGCCCTTTAGAATAAATGGTCAAGTTTGTTAGAATCCTTTAATACTCCTTTAATATGACATAATAACCCATCTTTAGAATCCAGTTAGTTCTTCACTAATTAGTAACTTTGGATTAATAAAACATAAGTTTTTTGCGGAAAATCGGCTTCACTAATTTGGATATGGTAAATGAAATTTTACTCTATTTTTTATTTATTTATTTATTTATTATCATGATTATTATTATTCATTAATCTCAAGTAAAAGATGGCACTTCGCAAGCCCCTCTTTTAGGATTTCTAATGACGAAAATATTTATTCATTTTTAGCTTCATCATAATAATAATAAATTCTCAAGTTATTTTATATCTAAACAATTATATATTTTATCTATTCACTTAGTGTATGATAATTAACTTATTTTTATGAAAAATTGATTTAAAAAAGCAAAAGAGCTCATTTTGTTAGAATAAAATAAGGAGTTCTTCATATAATTAACTTTTAATTGAAAGCTTTTTTAAAGAAAATAATTTTAAATAATCTTCTTTTGAAAACAATAAGGCTACATTATTTTTAGGAGTTATCTTTGATAATCTTTCAAAAGTGGAAAAATTTTTAGTTTTTAATTTTTGTTTTATAAATAATTGGCGTGTTTTATTTTAATAAAATGTATATAATATATTTTTTTTCATATCCCTCTTAACATAGCTTTGATTTCCTTATCTAACTTAAGTTTGGCCGGTTAACCGTAGTTAGTGGATCCTTTAGGGTGCCTAATCCCTTCCCTTTAGGATAATTAGAATCCTTACCTAGAATTTCAGGTTGTGTAAACCTTAAAATGAAGTCTTTAATTACTTTAATCACATAGTTTATAATAGGTGTCCTAATTCACCGTAGAACTAATTTGGTGGCGACTTTCTTATTTAACTCAAAAATTTTCCAATATATTGTACCTCGGTTTGACCCATCTTAAAATGGGGTATAACAGATGCGTGTATAAATGATTATTGAAATTTACTTGATGGAATTGTCTTATGACTTTAAGTGTACTTGTAAACTTGGTACATCGTGTTGTATGCTGTGAGGTAGAGTAAATTTGATATTGATAATACTAGTTTATGTTGGATCGTGTACCACGTTGGTACAGTACATGAAAATAGACTGTTCCCTGCAGGTCATGAATATTTGGACAAAAATAAGTCTCATAGCATATGTTTACATATTTGTGTTGATTTTGTGGATGTTTATAGTATGGTTGATACTCTTGATGGTTATGTGGCTTATTTGTGAGCACTGTTTAACCTGTTATTGTTGTATTGTTGATTCATTAAGAATTTGTTATGTGATGATGCTTGTCCACTTGTTATTTGATTTATGTTGTGTACATGTTATTAAGTTGAGTTGTCCTATAATACCTACCAGTACATAATGGTTTGTACTGATACTACCCTGTACTCTTCTTTTGTTGAGTGCAGAAAGTATTCCAAAGGCTCAAACACGACCTCACCTCTAGATTTTGATAACAGATCTTGATCCAAGGGTGAGCACTCCGTCTCCAGACTGCCACAGGTCATCTTATTATTATTGTTCATCTTTTGGGCAATGTCACATTCGTTATTTACTTTCTTTTGGTTATCTCTTTAGACGTGATCTTTGTTAGTAGATCTTGTACGATGACTTTCGGGTCTTGGGAATTTCAGTATTGTTAAGATGATTTTATGAAAATATCATTTTAATATTGACTAAGTGATTGGGTAACGGTTTGATTTAGATGGTTCTCCCACAGGAAGGTTAGTGTGGGTACCACACATGGCTATTTGGGTCATGACAAAGTTGGAATCAGAATCCTAGGTTCGTCAATCTCATTGTATAAGAACATGTCTAGTAGAGTCTTGCAAAATGATATGGAGACATCTGTACTTTTCTTCGAAAGGGTACAATACAAGACGAAAATTCAAATTCTTCTTTATTATGTGCTATTGCTTGATTTCAATTGATATCTAGCGATTCCAATTGGTATTTAACTTCTTTCACTCTTTTCTCGCAAATGGTAAGAATACGAACAAATGAGGCAAGAGTTGAGGTGCCTGTAGTGGTTGCTGAGGCAGCAGTCACGATAGAGGCTAGGCAAGAGGAGGACGTGGCAGAGGAAAGAGAGCAGTGCCCACCAGGGGCAGAGCTCAGGCTGCGAGGCCAGCTAGAGAGAGGCTAGTATCTCCTCCCCCACATGAGTATTTTCGTGAAGTAGCAGAGGATGGAGCTATACTAGTGTAGAATGAACAAGTATCGTTTCATGATGGGGGTTCACCAAGTCAGGGAGGTGCAGCTCCGATTCAAATGTCTTCCGCTATGATTCAGCAGGTTTTGCATTTTTTGAGTGGTTTGGCAGGATCAGGGACTATGCATGCATCACCCACAGTTCAGCATGGGATGCAACATGTTGCTGTTGTAGCCTCTCAGATGAAAGAAACATCATAATCAGATATTTTTCCAAGACAAATAGTAGTCCCGATTATGACCGGAGAAGAGCAAGAGTTGTTCTGTAAGATTATCAAAATGAAGCCTCCTATTTTTCATGAAAACTGAGTCGGAGGATGCCTACGAGTTTATTATTAACTGTCATCAGGGCTGTGCATGATGGGGGTAGATGAAAGGTATGGTGTAGAATTGGTTACTCTTCAATTTCAGGGGATGCTAAGATGTGGTGGAGGGCCTATGTTGAGTGTAGGGATGCAGCTTTGCCTCTCTTGACTTGGACACAGTTTTACTTAATTTTCCTAAAAAGAGTACGTGCCTCGTACTTTGAGAGATAGAAAAAGGGATGAGTTTGCTAATCTTAAGCGGAGAAATATCTCAGTTGTGGCTTATAAGGCCAAATTTCATTTATTGTCTCGGTATGCATCTCACTTTCTTAAAATTGAAAAGGAGAGGATCCGTCTATTTATGAAGGGGTTGAATACAGGTCTCTAGATTTTTGCTCTTCAGATGACATCTTCAGGTAGGTCTTTCCAGAAGATGGTTTATTTTGTCAAGAAGGTGGAGGGCGTAAGACAAGAGGGCTATGCCAAGGCATTAGAAAAGAAGGCTCGTAGAGGGGGAAGTTTCAGTGGTTTTTATTCCAGGGGTTAGAGTGCATATGGATACTCTACCCGCCCCATTCAGTAAGCGATGTTGGTGTCTGTGGGTAGTCCGTCAAGAGCTAGCCAGCATTTTTAAACTTTGGTGGTTACCTCACTTCATCTTCATAATCTTAGTGGCCTACCTTGGACCGTATATGTTACGAGTGTGGAAGAGTGGGTCACGTTAGGAGGTTTTGTCCTAATGTGAGGCATTTTGATCAGTCTAGCCAATAGCAGACTCCTAGAGCTCTAGTTCTAGCAGGTAGGAGAGGTGGTGGTAATGGTAGAGGTGGTCCACAGAGTGGTTGCGGTGGTTATCAAGCAGGTAGGGGTCGTAATCTACCCCATCAAGGTGGTTCTCAGCTTGGCAAGGGTGATGCTCAGAATGGTGGTAGGGCCCATATCTATGCCTTTCCAGGAAGGCCTGGGGTAGAGGCATCAGACATTGTTATTATAGGTACTATTCTTATCCGTGACCAGATGGTCATTGTATTATTTGATCCTGGCTCTACTTTTTGATACGTATCTTCTAATTTTGTTGTGGGATTGGACATGGTGTGTGATTTGCTTGACTTTTCGATTCACGTGTCTCTTGTTGGTGGTTCTATTGTTGCTGATAGGGTTTATTGTTCTTATTTTGTTATGTTTATGGGGTATCAAACTTGGGCAGATTTAGTGATTCTAGACATGATAGATTTTGACATAATTTTGGGTATGAGTTGGTTGTCTCCTTATCATGCTAAGACAGTGATGGTGGCTATGATGGGAATGGATAGACTTGAGTGGGGGGTGGATTATAGTCCTGCTCTAATGAAACATATTTTCTTTCTGCGTGTAAAAAGGTTAATTGGGAGAGGTCGTTTGGCCTTTCTAGCACATCTTCGGGACACTTCCGCAGAGATCCAATCTATTAAGTCAGTTTCTATGGTGTGTGAATTCCAAGAGGTTTTTCTTGCATATTTGCCTAGTATGCCACCAGACTATGACATTAATTTTTGTATTGATCTAGAGACAGGTACTCGTCCTTTTTCTATTCCTCCCTATAGGATGGCTCCGGCTGAGTTGAGGGAGCTAAAGGCTTAGTTGCAGGATTTGTTTAGTAAGGGCTTTATCCATCCGAGTGTCTCTCCATGGGGTGCTCCTATCCTCTTTGCAAAGAAGAAGAATGGTAGTCTTCAGATGTGTATATACTAAAGGCAGTTGAACAAAGTTACGATCCGTAACAAATATCCTTTGCCCCGTATCGATGATTTATTTGACCAGTAGCAGGGTGCATCTGTATTTTCTAAGATTGATTTGAGGTCTGGGTATTATTAGCTTAAGATTCAGCCTGACGATATTTCTAAGAATGTATTCCGAACCAGGTATGGGCACTATAAGTTTCTTGTGATGTCTTTTGGGTTGACTAATGCCCCAGCTGCTTTTATGAGTTTGATGAATGGAATATTTAAACCCTACTTGAATTCTTTCATGATTGTAGTTATTGATGATATTCTGGTTTAATCTAAGAGTAAAGAGGAGCATGAGAATCACTTAATGATTGTTTTGGGTTTGTTAATAGATAAGAAACTTTATGCAAAGTTTTCTAAGTGTGAGTTCTGGTTGTCTTCTGTACTGTATCCTTTTTGGGGCATGTGGTTTCGAAGGATGGGGTGATGGTAGACCCTCAAAAAATTGAAGTGGTTAAGAATTGGGCTAGGCCTACTTCAGTCACGGAGGTTCGTAGCTTTGTTGGCTTAGCGAGTTATGATCATAGGTTCGTGAAGAGGTTTGCTTCTATTCCTACTCATATGACGCGGTTTGACCCCCTCTTCTATTCCTACTCATATGACGCGGTTTGACCCAAAAGGATGTACCTTTTATTTGGTCGAATGGGTGTGAGAAGAGCTTTCAAAAGCTCAAGACCTTGTTGACTACCACTCTTATTCTTGCCTTGCCGATAAAAGGTAAGGATTTTATTATTTATTGTGACACCTTACATTTTGGTTTAGGTGTTGTGTTGATGCAGGAAAAGAATTTTATTGCTTATGCTTCGAGGCAATTAAAGCCCTATGAGAAGAATTATCCCACTCATGATTTGGAGTTAGTTGTTGTAGTTTTTACTCTTAAGATATGGAGGCATTACTTGTATGGGGCTCGTTTTGAAGTGTTCATTGATCACCGCAATTTAGAGTATGTATTCACGCAGAGGGATTTGAATTTGAGATAGCGTAGATGGATAGAGTTGCATAAAGATTATGATATCACCATTCTCTACTATCCGAGGAAGGCTAATGTGGTCCCTAATACATTGAGAAGGAAGTTAGCAAGTATAGGTAGTTTGGCTTATCTGAATGCTAGCAGGTGTTCGTTGGCTGGAGAGATTCAGACTCTAGCAAAAAGTTTGTTCGACTTGAAGTGAATGGGAAAGGAGGAATTCTAGCCAGCATTGAGGCAAGGTCCACATTTATTGATCAAATCAAGGCTAAACAATTTGAGGATACTAAGTTGAGCAAGATTCATGTTAAGGTTTTGCAGGGTGAGGCCAAGGAGGCCATTCTTGATGCTGACGGTGTGTTGCGGATTAAGGGGCGAGTTTGTGTACCTCGTATTGATGATTTGATTCCTATTATTCTAGCTGAAGCTCATTGTTCAAAGTATTTTATACATCCTGGAGCGACTAAGATGTATGGTGATTTGAGGCAACATTACTGGTGGAGTCGGATGAAGCATGACATAGTTGATTTTATTGCTAAATGCCAGAATTGCCAATAGATAAAATACGAGCACCAGAAGCCTGGTGGTACTCTTCAGAGGATGCTCATTCCTGAATGGAAATGAAAGAGGATAGCTATGGATTTTGTTGTTGGTCTTCCCAAGACTTTGGGAAAGTATGATTCTATATGGGTTATTGTCGATAGGTTGACGAAGTCTGCACATTTCATTCAAGTTCAGGTGACTTATAATGCAGAAAAGTTGGCCAAGATTTATCTTAAGGAGATTGTTCGGTTGCATGGGGTCCCAGTTTCTATTATCTCGGATAGGGTTACTAAATTTACCTCTACCTTTTGGAAGAAATTGCATTAGGAGTTAGGTACAAGGTTGGAACTTAGTATAGCTTTTCACCCTTAGACTAATGGGCAGTCCGAGTGAATGATTCAGGTGTTGGAGGATATGTTTTATGCGTATGTGATGGATTTTGGAGGTCATTGGGATCAGTTTCTACCTTTGGCCGAGTTTGCATATAATAACAGTTATCATTTGAGTATCGATATGGTACCGTTTGAGGCCTTGTATGGGAGAAGGTATAGATCTCCCATTGGATGGTTTGATGCTTTTGAGGTGAGACTATGGGGTACTGATCTACTAAGAGAATCGTTAAAGAATGTCAGGTTCATTCAGGAAGAACTAATAGCGGCTCAAAGTAGATAAAAAGAGTATGCGGATCGGAAAGTTAGAGATATGCACTTTATGGAGGGTGAGCAAGTGTTGCTCAAAGTTTCACTGATACAAGAAAAACAAGGAACTCACGAAGTGGCTCAAAACAGTCCACAAACACGCTCCAAAACAGTCCACAAATCACTAAGATCCTTGGACCGATTGGAGACCTCTTTCGGATTCACAACACAACACTAGAATGAGAAGATAACAAGGTGTTTGACACCTATTTCAGCCAACCCAAACTAGCTTAACAATACATAAAATGAAGAACAAGAAGGCAACAATTTCAGCCAACAAGAACAAACACAAACCAAGAGTAGAGAACAAGAACAACACAACAAGTTTGCAAGAATGAAAAATGATAGATAGTGAGACAAAGATTATTACAAGATTAAGAACCAAGAGTATTTCAACACTAACCCCTAATGAATATAATAATCAACACCAAACTCTTACGGTGACCGCCAAGGGAATCAACGCACCTCAAGATCCACCGTTTTCAAGCAAAGATCAATACTAGCTTTTCCAAGCCCTAAACTACAATGGCTATTCCAAGCCCTAACTAAGACTAAACTAAGGTGTTCTACTCTCAAATAGAGGACTTTGAATGTTTCAATATTTCATCATTCATAAACTAAAGAGAAAAGACCTAAAATGTACTACTTATAGTATATTACAAAAGGAGACAGAAAGACCACACTACCCTTAATGACCAAGGGTGGCCTTGATGTGTTGGAAGACAATATGAATTGTCAAAAATGCCCTTAAGGCTAAGTGACCAAAATGCCCTTAGTAAAGGGAACCAAAATCGTGAACCAACAAAGGTGGTCCAAACCCGAGAGTTTTAAGTCTTCAAGGCTTGTGGTTCTCGGGTTAACATCAATGTAAGCTTCCAAGCAACCTTCCATACACGGGATTGCTTCAATTCATGCTCAAAACGAACCTTCCTTGCATATCTTTGTGCTCTCAGGGAGATCAAGTCTTGAGCCTTTAAGTGTTGGCCTCCAAAGATGTCATCAAAAGCTAAGGCGGCCATTTGACTTGTATCATTCACCCATGAAGGGTGTCATGTATTTTGGAAAGCGAGGTAAGCCCAGTCCTAGATATATTGGACCATTTGAAATTATTCATCACATTGGTCTGGTGGCCTACAGGTTGGCATTGCCTCCAAGCTTATCGGGAGTTCACCTTGTATTTTATGTTTCTATGTTAAAGAAGTTTCATGGTGAAGGTAACTACATAATTCATTGGGATTCGGTCTTGTTAGATGAAAACCTCTCTTATGAAGACGAACCTGTTGCTATTATTGATAGAGATATCCGTAAGTTAAGGACTAAGGAGATTGCGTCTGTAAAGGTCCAGTGGAAGAACCGTCCTATTGAGGAGGACACTTGGGATAACGAAGAAGACATGGTAGCAAATATCCACAACTTTTTGTTGATTCAGGTAATTCCTGTTTTCCCTCCTTGTTACTTGTTGTCGTTCGGGAATAAACGGTTGTTTAATTGGTATTTGATGTAATGACTCACCCAATCGTTTGTGAAATTTTCTCATTTTTCCTATTTTAGCTCTCCTCGTAGTTTATGTAGATGAATTATAACTTACGGTGAATGAGCAGTATCGGTTCTTGAGTTGTTCGGAAGTGACTTAAGTCATTAGTCAGGTTACTGAATTTAAGAAAATAAAATTCGACTGCGATCAATCTTTGATCAAGATGACCCCGAATTAGTGTTTTCAATAGATTCGGAATGTAATTTATAGTTAACTTACATATTTAATTTATTTTATGAGATTCCGAACAAATTTTGAGAATTTATTAAAAAGTTTAAGGTATTTTAGATAATTAATTTAATTAATGGTTTAGTAGGTCAAAACTACAATCTTCTTACTATCAGATATTACATGACTTTCAGTTAATAGGATTTAACCCTTTTGAATGATAGCCAAAAATAAATAGGGGGTGGAAAACTGTTGCAATGTAAAGAGGTGAGGAACGAATTTCATGTGAGAATTCCCCTTTCTATAAATGAAATACATATATGTTGGTAATGTTAATAATTGTTAGTGGTTGAGAAAGTTGAATAGATTGAATAATAACGAGTAAGTGGTCAATGTTGGGCTAGAAGCTACGCCAATCGATAATGGTTGGACGTAGTTATGGCAATTAGAATGCCAATGGTTGGCAGAAAGACAAAACTCAATGAATTGAAAGTGGCGGTAACAGATGTTATGAACATATAAATTTCTGTCAGATTGTAATTACTTTTCCTTAGGATTAATGGGTTACAATATAAGAATTTTGTCCTTTTCTGTTTATTGTACATAATGGCATAATCAGTGCCTTAGAATTATGAATAATGCGAAGATTTGATAATTAGGATTTGCTAATTTCAGTAGTTACGACCTTATAGCCACTAATTACAGTTTAGTTTCTTTTATTATAGAAAATTTGGCTTTCGATCTAGAATTTTTAAAGTAAGAATTTATAAAGAGGGCGTTATTAAATTCGAACTCTCATGAGGATTATATATTTGAACAGATTTTTGAACGTTTCAAAAATTTGAGGAAGGGCAAGACACTTGTGGACTAGTGATATTCGGGTTCCTTGATTGAGGTAGGTTACGGTTTAATTGGAGTTTAGACTCAGTTTAATTGCATTTATGCTCCTAAATTGGATACTTGTTGATTGGTATTTGGACATGCTTAAAATTATTGATGTTTGAATTATTGATGCGTGTATAAATGATTAGTGAAATTTACTTGATGGAATTGTCTTATGATTTTAAGTGTACTTGTAAACTTGGTACATCATGTTGTATGCTTTGAGGTAGAGTAAATTTGATATTTATAATACTTGTTTATAGTGTATCGGGTACCACGCCGATATGGATATGTATATGTTGGATCGATACCACGCCGGTACGGATATGTATATGTTAGATTGGGTATCACGCCGGTATGGATATGTATATATTGAATTGGGTACCAAGCCGGTATAGACATGTATATGTTGGATTGGGTACCACGCCGGTACAAATATGTATATGTTGGATCTAGTACTACACTGGTATGGTACATGAACATAGACTGTTCCCTGCAGGTCATGACTATTTGGGCAAAAATAAGTCTCATAGCATGTGTGTACATATTTGTGTTGATTTTGTGGATGTTTACAGTATGGTTGATACTCTTGATGGTTATATGGCTTATTTGTGAGCACTATTTGACCTGTTACTGCTGTATTGTTGATTCATTGAGAATTTGTTATATGATGATGTTTGTCTACTTGTTATTTGATTTATGTTGTGTGTATGTTATTAAGTTAAGTTGGCCTATGATACCTACCAGTACATAGTGGAGGTTTGTACTGATACTACCCTGTACTCTTATTTTGTTGGGTACAGAAAGTGTTCCAGAGGCTCAAGCACGACCTCGCCTCTAGAGTTTGATAGCAGATTTTGATCCAAGGGTGAGCACTCCATTTTCTATCTGACACGGGTCATCTTATTGTTATTTTCCATCTTTCGGGCAATGTGGCATTCCTTATATACTTTATTTTGGTTATCTCTTTAGACTGAGTCTGTCAAATGGGCTGGGTTGATCCGGCTCGGTAAGCTCGCCCGACCCGGTGAGCCCATGGGCTAACGGGCTAGCGGTCCTGGGCTGGTCCATTTTTTATTTTGGGCCTAGTTGACCCGGACCAGACCCACCGGTTGCCTGGTTCGGTTATATTCTTTTTTTGAAATTGTGGGAAATTAGCCGTTTAGGCCAAAATAGTAGTTGGGCCCAATGTCTATATAGCCTTTTGGAGCCTCAAACGGCTATTTTGGCCCATTTAAAAAAATATATATTAATTTAAAATATTTTTTTAACTCCAAAAAAATTATTATAAATACCCTACACTGTCAAATCATTTTCTACAATTTTCATTCTCTCAAATATTCTATATATCTCTTAAAATGGTCAATTTTATTTTTTAATTTTGCGATTACAAATACGAGTGGAAGTTTTCTAAAGTCGCAACTTTCGGATACTTTTAAAATTTAGTATTGTCGTTCCATCTCGTACTTTTAATTTTTAATTAGTGTATTAATTATTGAATATTTATTTTTATTATTTTTGTGTATTTTGAATTTTTTTTAGTTTGATTTATATTATGGATAAATTAAGAAACTTCGATAAAAGTGTCAAAAAAATTTATCCCAAAAGTGGTAGTAGTAGTAGTAGTAGTAGTAGTAGTAGTAAAAAGTGAATTAGTGGCAGTAGAGGCAGTTCAAGTAGTAGATATACCCGTGTGCCTCAGGTACCACTTAATCAACCTTTTGAGGAAGAAATAGGTGTAGGTGCTCACAATATGGATTATTTAGGAGCTCGGGAAAATTATGGTAAAGAAGAAGAAAATGAAGTAAATGCGGCTAATTTAGATAAAAATATTGGTGAGACACCCGCAGTAGGAAATGCTAACGTTAGATCTAAATCGGTTAATCTTCCTCCCCGTCCTCCTGTTGTCCCTAAAAGTCGTAGAAAAACTAGTATTGCATGGGAATTTTTTACATCTATAGAAAGAAAAACTAAGATACAATGCAATATTTGTCAACAGGTATATGAGCATAAAAGAGGAGGAAATCAAGGGAGCACGGGTTCGTTAATGAGACATTTAAGAGATAATCACGTTAGAGAGTTTCTTATTGCAAAAGGTGGTGAGGTTGTTGGTGCGCCAACACAAATTAGAATAAACCCAACAATCGGTCAATTAACTAAGAATTATAATAATTGAGGGACCGGAAAGAAATAGCAAAAATGGTAGTTGTGGGTTGTTTGCCTTTCATTTTTCCTTTTTCGGATGCTTTTATTCATTATATTCAAGCAATTTATAATCCTATGTTTAATGGTATTCCTAGAAGTACTTGTCGGGCCAATATTTTTAGATTTCATTTACAATATGTTTATATTTATCTACATTGTTAAAAAATATTTAATGTAGAATGACTCTAACTTCTGATATTGGTCGTGTTGTTAATAAAAATGATTATTTAACTATTACTTGTCACTGAATAGATAATAATTTTGTTATGCAAAAACGTATTCTAACTTTTTTGTATGATGAAGATCGTAGACATACTGGAAAATTTATTGCTGAATCGATTAGTAAAGTTACAGAATTTTATGGTATTGAAAGAAAAGTCTTATGTATTGCTTTTGATAATGCTTCTAACAACAAAACTGCTATTAAAAAGTTAAAAGTTAATCTCTCTCCGCCGTTACCTGAAATATTTTATGTTAAGTGTGTTTGTCATATATATAATTTAATTGTAAGAGATGGTCTTGAACTTTTTGAGCTTTAGATTGAAAAAATCCGACTTGTTGTTGACTTTATTCAAGAAAATAATCGGAAAAAAAAAAGAATTAGAAAATTTAAAGTTAAATGTGAACAAAATGGACTTAGACCGATATTAATGCCTAAAAAATGTGATACTAGATGAAATGGTACACATGCTTATTTAAAAACTTGTCATGCTTATAGAGTTTCGATTACACTAACTTTTAACCAATATTTTAGTTCATTTGCTGATTCGGCTGAATGTATGCTACATGATTCTGATTGAGTTGTAATTGATGATCTTGTTAAGTTTTTGAAACAAATTTATATAGCTACGGTTGAATTTTTCGGTGCTTGTTATCCTACTATTTGTAATAGTTTAACATATATAGCCGATATTTCTGTTTTACTCAAAGAATATAAGAATAAAGAAGGTTACAAAGAAGCTGTTAGTGCTATGTTTTCTAAATTTAAGAAATATTTTTTTTCGATTCTCCCCTATTTACTTGATTGGTGCTATACTAAATCCATGTATGAAATATAATACTATGTGGCACTTTAGTTCTCTTATTTATTCTAACTTAGAGATAAATGCTGAACCTGAATCTGAAGATGAAGAACAACCAGATTTGTTTACGGCTATGAGTGATGTGAACATTTATATACAAATATTCTATAACCATTATGTTGATTTACTTGATATAGTTGTACATAAATATCACTCAAGTTATCGCCCCTCATCCTCCCGAGGATCCATCTTCTTCTAAAAGGCTGGCAAATAGTGGTTTTTCTGATTACTTTTATGAGTTAAATGTTTGGAACAATGTTGAGGCGGAAACTTACATAACAACTTCTCGGGAAGAGCTTAAGTATTATCTTCGAACGCCGATAGAGGATCGTAGATGACGGATCAACACGTTAGATTGGTGGAAGAATAATGAAAGAAAATATCCTGTGCTTTCAAGATTAGCTAGAGATATATTGAATGTTTCAATGTCAACCGTTGCATCAGAGAACACTTTTAGTCAGGGACGACAACAGCTTAGAGACAACTATACTCAATGGGAAGCAATTCTATGAATGTTCTGGTTTGCCTTTGATATTGCATTAGAGCAGAACAGAGAGGTGGAACCGAAAGACGAACAGAATCTTGAAGAAATTATAACTTCAAGGGAGAACTCAACACAATCAAGTCCAATGCATGGTTTTGCCCCCATTGATTTTGACTATCCTATGCCAGTTTCCGTTAATATTAACATAGATGAGTTGAAAAAAGTGATACAAAATTTGTAGATTTTTCATTCATGTACATTATAAACTTTGGATCATTTTACAATCAATAAAATATAACATTCACTCACTCCTTACTTTGTAATTTTTTTCATTTAAATTGAATTTCTAGTTTAAATTAAATACTTAGTTTTAATATATTACTAATTTACTATCAAACTTTACACTAAGTAATAGACAATTAAACATAACAAACGTATAATCATATATACACATAATGAAAAAATAAATTTCTTTTAAGTTCAAAACCTCAAGTATTATTAATTTATTATATTAAGTAGCATATTTTTTAAAGTAGTACATATATTGTATGGTATGTATATATGTGTATGTATTTTCTATAGATTCTAAAGTAATATATGTTTAAGGTATACATGTGTATATGTCTTATAAAGTAGTATATATATAGTGTCTATATGTTGTATGTATATTATTTAAAGTAGTACATATATTGTATGGTACGTATATATGTGTATACATTTTCTATGAACTCTAAAGTAGTATATATTTAATGTATGCATGTGTATATATTTTATAAAGTAGTATATATATATAGTGTTTATATGTTGTATGTATATTACTTAAAGTAGTACATATATTGTATGATACGTATATATGTGTATATATTTTCTATAAACTCTAAAGTAGTATATATTTAACGTATACATGAGAATATGTTTTATAAAGTAGTATACATTTAGTGTTTATATGTTGTATGTATATTATTTAAAGTAGTACATATATTGTATGGTACGTATATATGTGTATTATTTTCTATAGACTCTAAAGTAGTATATATTTAACGTATAAATGTGTATATATTTTATAAAGTAGTATATATATAGTGTGTAATGTGTATATGTTGTATGTATATTATTTAAAGTAGTACATACATTATATCGTAATCGTACGTATATATGTGTACATATTTTGTATACACTCTAAAGTAGTATATATTTAACATATACATGTGTATATGTTTTATAAAGTAGCATATAACTATATATATAGTATGTGTATATATTGTAGTATATGTTTTATTTAAAGTAATACATATATTGCATGGTACGTATATATGTGTATATATTTTCTATAGACTCTAAAGTCTAAAGTAGTATATATATTTAACGTATAGTCGTATACATGATTGATTACATGTGTAATTGTGTATATATGTGTATATATTTTTTAAATTTTAATGTAGTATAAACTATATATATAGTGTATATATATATTGTGTGTATATTGTTTAACGTATTTAAAATGTATATAGGTGGGTATATATAGTGTATATTGGAGAAAAACTTTTAAATTTTAATTATTTTTTTTTAGGTTTTGACCGGGTTGACCTGGGTTGGACTGGTCTACGTGTAATAGGCTAGTCCCGGGTTGTTTCTTAAAAAAATACAGTTGGGTCTGGTACCAGATTGGTCCGAAATCGGACCGGCCCACGAACCGATTAAAAAGCACGGGCCGATTTTGGGTTGACCCGGCCCGGCCCCGTTGACAGATTTACTTTAGATATGATCTTTGTTAATAGTTCTTGTAGATTGACTTTCGGGTCTTGAGAATTTCAGTAAGTAGATTGTTTGGTTTCCGCATTACTGATGATTAACTTCAAATTATTATTGTTAAGATGATTTTATGAAAATATCATTTTAATATTGACTAAGTAATTGGGTAATGGTTTGATTTAGATTATTCTCTCACATGAAGGTTAGTGTGGGTGCCACTCATAGCCATTTGGGTCGTGACAATATAGAAGGTAAATCACTTTGAGTAACTAAGAATTTAGTACTTATTGATTTATATAATCTTTATAATTTATTAATTGATCTATTATTGTAACATAATCTAATACTACAGTACTACAATAAGAAAGATTCAC
>NC_061113.1:15620693-15684761 GCF_002878395.1 Capsicum annuum | reverse complement strand
AGTTAAATCCTTAATCTATATGGAAAGTTACCTAGTAGGATAATTACCGACTCCTAGTAGGATTGTATCCACAATTACCGACTCCTAGTAGGATAATGATTGTATCCACCAATCACGTTGATGGAATTTGAAAACATAACTGACTATTCTCATTATAAAAGGGGTCCTCTCTCTGCCAAAAGAAGAATAAGCTCCATCACAATTATTTTGAAAGTAAGGTAAAGAGAGAGAAACAATTCAGTACTTCTGCTATTACGCTTTTGCTTCCGCTAAAATCATGGAGAATTTAAGTAAGTAATTCTTTATTGAATTACTGTTATTATGTGTATGTGAAAATCATTAAATTCAACGTTCCTGAATAATACAAAGGATTATGAATAGGATTGTTTATGTATAAGATTGTTTAAGTTTATATAATCCGTTTTATGCTTACATGTGTTGAATTATCCTAATCCATCTGTATACCTACTCCCCTAACTACCTACATACCAACGTGCAAAAAAAAAATTATATTTGTATAGATACACCTAAATATAGTGATTCCATAAAAAGATCATGGAAATCTGAAGGCTAAATTATATCTACATGAATATGATATTATTTTTTAACTTTCTATCAAAATGTTATTGTGAAAACCAAATAATATTCCATACATATCATGAAAGATCAATTATATATTAGTATTAGATAGGAGAGTTTGGAGGTTACGTATCAGGATAGAAGTTTAGTTGATAGTTGAGTGTTTTATTTGACTTTCCTTTGAGATAGATTTGGTGGTCATTCTTTTCATCTTTTTTAATATCGTTAGCACTACGTTTATTATTCCTTGATCTTTGATTTTAGCTTTCAGCCTTTCATTGATATTTTATGTGGCAATTATTGTATTATTTTATTTTTTTATTGTGTATTGTGTAGCGCTTTCCAGTTCGATTAGTTTATATTGTAATTGTACCATATTTGTATTAGTTTTTTTCATATTGTTGACAAGTACCAGTTAAATCGAGAGTCTATCACAAATAGTTTTTCTATCTCTAAAGTTGCAATTAAATCATGTTTACATACTAATTTAAACTATTTTCTCTACACATTATTTGTGAAATTACACTGAAATATTGTATTATAGTGAAATATTAATGGTGTACGGGCAATAGTCAATTCCACAACCATACTTCTCTTTAGGTAAATGAACCCAAAAAAGAAAAAAAGAAAAAAAAGCCTTAAATCTTGAATATTGACAAAGTCTTAATTTATTCAAGATGAAATGACATGAAGTCATCCAATTAAACTATATTAACCAACAAATCTAAATTTCAGACCACATATTGACAAGTTGATTTAAGAATCTGTCTACCCTGGAAATTGATTTAACTTATGATTACTAATTAGAAATCAGGCACTTTAGGTTGCCATCAAAAATAGTGATGGGGTATATGAAATATCTTTTATTTTCAATTAAAAATCTCAGGTTTTGAAATTTGGAACTGAAGAATTTTTAGTGACAAATACTTTCGTTTTAATGAGTTATATGTGATACAAATTTTAATTAATCGGATCAGTTAATTTTGAGTAGAGAATGATTATAAGAAAATATAATCTAGGCTTTTTCACTTCTTGACACATGGCTTACCTTTAGGGATAGTGTTATTCCATGCCCAACATAATTCTATGTTGTGTCACTATACTTTTAATTAATCAACTTCATTTAATAAATGATGATATGATAAGATTATGGAAAATGTCAATTTTGGGTACTAATCCTGCCTTTTTTTTTCTAACTGAGTTGATAGTATATTCCCATGCAATGTATCTACCTAAATTTTGACTTAAGTCTTATAATAAAAATACATTCCTAAACATCCCATCCATGATTATATTAATGAACATTTTAAACCTATTTTTTCTAACCAACCATACATTAGTGTTTCTTATATGAGGCCCTATTTAACAAAAAAAAAAAAAAGTTTTCGAGAGATAATTTTGCAGTTTAGGGTGCAACAATTTATTATACGCTAGAAACTAAAAGATTTTCAAAAATATGGTACAAGATAATTTTATGTCAGGAACCAGTGGCGGATCCACCTTGTAATCAGGGGGTTCATTCGAACTTCATTCAACGGAAAATTATATTATTTTTATATGATCAAAAATATTTTTATGTATATATAGTAGATGTTGAACCCCTTTCACTAGTCCGTATGTTTACTTCTGAACTCCCTCAATGAAAATCCTGACTCCGCCACTGTCAGGAACCAAATTTGAAAGTCGGACTTTAGCCCCTTCGAGTTGGCCACGGGTATGTAAATAAGTATTGTTATTGTATCAAATATAAAGGAGATTAAAACTAGATTATTGTCTTTCTTATGTTCTTAAGCACTTAGATTAACCATAGGTATCATATTTACAAAAGTAATTGATAAATATCTTTTTCTCGTGAAAACAACAATTCATATAGCAATACCCCAACACTTGTTCTTAATTGTCTCAAAAATATGTTCATAGGTAGCATGGGGCATGCCTATAAATCGTGTCAAATGGAAAAATGGTCACTTAAATGGTTTTACTTTTTAATTTCTTATAAAAATAAAAATTTCTGATAAAAAGAACATAAAACTAAAAACTAATTTGAAAAGAACTACAAAACCAATTGATCCTATGTGGGAGCATAATTAGTAGTAATTTAATTGATTGGCTGCATGGACTTTCATCTATTTTATAAAGTTCTGATTATCCACCTTATAAAAAAAAAAAACTATTATAATCTCCTCTTCTGTTTTCTCTTTCCTTACCCCCGTGATAAAAGTTTAATTTTTTTCTACATTTTAAATATTTTATAAAAAATATAAAAATAAATTAAAAATTCTTCATTTGTTTCTCCAACCAAATGAATTTTCACAGCTAAAACTAACCAATACAAATGATATCAATGTGAAAATTTAGAGGGTTAAGATGGAATATAACTTTAGGAGAAATTGACAAATCTATGTTCCACAAAATCATATAAGGAACAAAAATAAAAATAAAAGGATAGTGCCAAAATAGTTTTTCTTAAAATAGAAGTGTTCTATCCATTTTTCATCTTTTTTTATGAAATATTTATATTAAATTAAGACATCGAGCTAGATTTTTTATTATTATTTTGTGTTTGATATTCATATTGAAACTGGACTAAATTTAAATGCACGCATTGCATGACTCATTTTTGGACGCGTCGCTCCTAGATAAACTTTTCCGTTATCAAAAGTTGAAACTCAAAACCTCTAATTAAAGGTATATGAATCTCACCCATCTTATCATAACTCTTCATATCCAAATAGGCTAGTGGTTGCCACGCACGTCTTTTTCTAAAATTTATATGTATCTTATTATGTGTATCACGTTTTAATTCATCTACTGATTAAGCATTACTTAAAACACTTTTGGTTCCTAATAAGTGTTGTAAAGTTTCTTTCAGTGGAATTTTTAAATCCAAAAACTGTAATTATGAAAATGAATCAAACGTAAAAAATAAGTTGTCCTAATTGAGGAAAATGGATATTATTGACTTCCATTTTATTGGAAGAAAGTTATTTTCTTTTAGAAACGGCATAGAGTAATTTAAAAGTAAATTCTAATGATGTCATTTGTCTATTTTTATTCTATTAAATAAATAGACAGATTTCTAAATTAATTTTGGTTGACAAGTTTAGAGGATCATTTGTGATAAGATGAATTTAATAACTTCTTCTTCTCCTCTTCGTTTTTATTTGTCACATTCTGATTAGACACAACTATTAAGAAATATAATTAATAACATAATTATTTTACTATAGTACCCCAATTAAATAATATTTACATTGTATCTTAAAATTAATTTAGAGAAAAAATAATTAATGCTAAGAATAAAATAGGGAAAAAAAAGTTATCTTCTCTTGATATGTCAAAAATGATAAGTAAAAATAGAAATTCAATTAAAAAATTATTGATAAGTAAAAATAAACGAATGGAGTATATTAAAATTGATTAACGCGTACTGGCGTGATAATAATTACACTAGTGTTTATAATTAAGTATTTCTTTTTTCATTCTACACATTGTATTTATTAAAACAGTTAAAAGGGTATCATTGATGGAGTTGACAAACATGCATACATAATATGGTGAAATATTTTAGGAGGTAAAATATACAATCAAAATATTATCTTTATTTATATTTTCTTAAAAAATATATCTGATTTTTATGGTCAAAGTCTTTGTTCATCTTTTCTGTTGTTTTTTTTTTTTTTCATAAAAGCCAAATTGAAAAAAGAAAAGATTACTATACTACTTCAAAACACCGACCACCGCAACACACTTGACGTTTTCTTATGCTAAATTTATGTACGCAACTTCTCTAAACCATATTGTTTCTCTTATCACCACGTGGGTTAAAATTTGAGTCCTTCAGTATAAATAAGAAAATTCTATTATTATTATTATTATTATTATTATTATTATTATTATTATTATTATTATTATTATTATTATTATTATTATATGTGTGAATGAAGCTGCTGAAGCATGTAACTCATGCTCAACATGTCTGCTTTATCTGCTGTAAACACCTAATTTTTTATCAAATCTAACGTTTTTATGTCAATTTAGTGTTCAATTTATTTATTTATTTTATTTTATTTTTAGATCTAAATTAAATATTGTAAGTTTATTTTATTTTACAAGGTTTGTTAAAAAGTTTTGAAAACTACAAAAAATAGAGTCACATTTTAAATAAACTTTTGTTTATATTATTATTATTATTATTATTATTATTTATTTATTTATTTAAAAAAAAAATCCTAGCCTAAAACTACCTCTCCAGCTCCTCCTCCTCACGTCTACCTTTTCCTCCTTAAAATACTTCCCTAAATTTCCCCATTACCTCCACTACACAACAAACGACACACACATGTACTAATATATATACATGAACATGCACACAACAAAAGGGGAGAACAAATTGGGATTAGAAGAGACACGGACAAAGAAGAAAAAGGAGAAAACAGACGAAAAAAAAGACTTAGAAGAATCAAAGGAGAGGAAAAGGAGAGAAAAAAATAAAGAAAGAGAATTTAGAGAAAACAAGAAACAAAAGGCAGAAACATTGAAAAGAGAAAGAAATCAGAAGAAAATAGAGAGGAGAAACGCATAAAGAAAGTAAAGATTTAAAGGAAAAAGAAAGGAAAAGAAGTAGCGGAACAAATTCGTGAGGGTTTCCGTTAGAGTTTTCGGACGTCATTCGTACTTTCTTTAATCAGTTCATCTTCCAGGTTCTTATCCATCTGTACCATTTTATATGTTTTGTTGTTGATTGAAGAATGAATAACGTTATTCTCATGGCTTGTTATATTATTTATTATGTGTAATTTATTATTTATATGTAGTTCATGTCTACGTCCTTATTCATAACTCGTGTGTTATTTTTCTGAAATAATGTTAAATGAACTACTTTTGGATTTTAAATGAGATAGTTATTAAAGTTAATAACGTTGAAAGATTGAAAAGGTTACGTAGAAAGTATTTATGATATACCCTAGCTAATACGTGACTCATGCATGCATGACCTTGATATCTAAGCCTACTGTTAATTAAGAGATTCTCAAATCATCAAGCCTACACAATACATGAGTAATGTTACCTTTAATTTGTGGTATTTTATGTTCTCTGTAGTCTGTGATCATAAATAGTCGTAGCAATAATAGGCCCATGTATTATATAAGTATGTAAATGATAAACAAGTTTTAAAAAGTTATAGTTGTTTCAAAAGTAGTAAAAGAAAAATAATAAATAGTTGTTTCATTCATTTAAAAGAAATGGCGTGATTACAAAATTTTATTTTTTTTCTATATGTTAATTTCGTTGTAATAAATTGGTTAAATGGAATATGTGATCTTTTAATTTTGGGGTTAACTTCGTAATGGTAATTAACTGTGTTGCGAAGAATTACATTAATGTGGCATTTAAGTAATGTTTGTTTAAGTTAAACATACAAGAGAAAATTTAACGATGAAGTTGGAAAGTCCTACTATCGACCAATCGTTATAATAAAATTTAACATACCATTTGAAGTCGTTTGAGCCGGGTTGGGTAGATTCTAAACCTGTTAGGCGCTTTTGAGTCAGGTTGGGTAGATTCTAAACCTATTAGGCGCTTATCTAGACTTAGAAAAATGGGGTCTATTTATAAATGCCTCAAAGGCGCGAAAAATATACCAAAACTCGTGGTAAGGCCAAAAAGTACTATTATCGATAAGCCACACATCAATACAGTTTTAAATAAATTCAAAATAAATAAAAGCAGGATAGAAGTCACTTTAGGCAAACAAATATTCTATATCCAAAAGATTAATTTAAGCCAGACATAAGTCATTAAAGCGACCGTGCTAGAACCACGGGACTCGAGGGGTGTCTCACACCTTCCCCTCGGTCAATAGAATTTCTTATCCAAATTTCTATTTTACAGACCAAAAATAAAGAATCATTTCCTTTTGAATAGAGATTCAATAAGGTGACTTGAAACACTCAAACTCAATTTCAAGTGGCGACTCTGTAAAATAAATAATCCCTTTTCGAAACGTCACTTTAATTGGAAAAACCCATTTTCTCTAAAACCAACTCCCTAGTGGGGTTGGATGTGGTAAAAATAGGGGTGTGACATCTGCTTCAGTCATAATTTTATTATATTATTCCTAATTAATTACTATAAGTCATCTAAGTATTAGAAAATTAATAAGATTTAATAAAGAAAGTTAGAAAAAGATAAATTGATAAATTCATTTTTGATGTCTTATATAGATTCACTTGAATTTTTTCACGAGTATTTTTTATATTAATTTTATTATATTATTTCTAATTAGTTATTATAAGTCATTAAAGATATGTTTGTTTCGCTGCTTCAATCGTGATTTTATTATATATATCGCTCCTAATTAATTATTATAAGTCATTGAAGTATTGAAAACTAATAATAACTCATAGAGAAGGTAAAATAGATACAAAATGAAAAGTTAACTCTTGATGTTTTAAAATTAACTTGACAACTTACATGGGGCTCACTTAAATTTTTTCACAAGTAATTTTACTGTATCACTTCTAATTAGTTATTATAAGTCATTTACGTGTTTGAAAATAAATAATATTTAATAAGAGTAATAAAATAGATACAGAATGATAAACTAAAAATGATTGGATGAAGTACTTTGTAATAGTAATATTGTGTCGAGGTGTATGGGATAATACACTTATTGAGATCTAAATGATTAGATTCAAACAAAATATTAAGTATATAATTATGAGTTAAGATCTGAATGATCAAAATTTTAATTTTTATTAGGTACAAATAAATGGAACATAAAATACGTAAATAAGGGAATCAAGTTTTAGCTTTTTTTAACTATTTTTCATTTCAATTTATGGGACATCATTTGATTAACCATGAAGTAGAAAAAAGAAATGCTTTTAAAATTCGTGGCATAAATAAATCTTAAATTTTGTGATGCCATAAAGCATTTCATTCGTGGTATTATTACCTCAATCTTTTTCTTTTAAAATTAACAAAAAGTCTCTTATGTTTCGATAAAGTTCAAAGTAGTCCGTTAGGTATTAATTATGAGCATTTTTATCCTTTAAGTTTGTCAAAAATAATTATTGTATTTTTGTCAAATATATAATAATTTTTATAATTAGATTTAGTAAAAAGAACCTTTATACCTTGTTGGATTTGTTGATTGTCATTAATTTTAAGTTTATTGTTGTTCTTTCAATTCTCGTGGAAAAATTTCTAGCCACTTGTAATGACCCGGGACTACCCCTAGTCGTCACACGGTGCTTGTGACCCCAAAGAACCACAAGCTAATCCATGAATGATATCTTCTGAGAGCACTGAACAATAATACTGAAATAATTGCGGAATAATAGGCTGAAATGCCATAAGGTTCAAAACATCTAAAATACTGATAATGAATAATAACATCTGAATCTGAAACACTGTCTGGAAATCTAGTCTGAAAAGCCTCTAACTGAATCTGTCTGAAAGTGGAGTTGATGGGATAATCCCCCACCTAACTCCATCTACTAAAATACTACTTAGCTAAAGTACTGAAATAAAAGCATATCCTCGATAGATGAAGACTCACTGCTAAATCTGCTACTGCTGGTTGAATCTGGCTAAGTGCGGTCAAGAACCTGAGCGTCCGAACCTATGATATGAAACATCATAGCGCAAGACACGGGTATGCGATCAGTACGTGAGAATATACTGGTATGCTCAATGAGGTAAGGCTGAATGTATGGTTTATATGCATGAAATAACTAACTGAATGACATGCAAGAGCTGGATTAGCATACATAGAGGATATGACTCTACTGAACATACTGTGCATACTATAACTAAGTATACTGAAACTGGATCTGATAACTGATAACTAAATATATTGATAATCTGAGATCACTGATAACCTAAATTACTGATAACTGAGTGATTGTATCTGACAGTCCTGATTTTGTAGAATTGAACTGAGTTCTATTCTAAAAACTGAGACTAAAATTAAAACTGTGGGAGGTAATCATCTAACCGACATGCCCCAATCTAAACTAATAGGGGTCCAATCTGTAATCCCATTGGAAGGGTGTCACTACCGTACCACGAGTAAAGACAACTATTGTGGAGTCAGTCCTAAACCAATGGGTGACCCTGAGATCCGTCCTAAACTATTGGGGTTGTCCAAACTTGATGCTTTGTAACTCTACATTTGGTAATAAAACACTTTATTTATATAAAAAAGAAAAAGATAAGAGGATGCGCAAGTCTTATAACGAGACCACTCATCTCATTAACCACCAATTGAGACTTTTTTTTATTTTTGAATATGTAAAATTAGGTCTTGAGCCTAACTTACACTTCAAAATCTAGCTCAAATGAAAACTATCTGGATCTTATATAGAGACCACCCATATCATTAGCCACTGATGTAAAAAAAAATTCATTTTTTAATACCCGACATCATGTTCAACATTGAACATCTGGTGCATGGTCAATTTTTAATTTGGAGGCCCAATATTGATTGAGATGAATCATGCTCTGATACCATGTAAAATTAGTTCTTGAGCCCAACACACACAATAAAAGTTAGCTCAAAAGAAAGAGGATTGTCCAAACCTTATAAGGAGACCACCCATCTTATTAACTTCCAACATAAGACTTTATTTCCTTCTTCAACAACCACCATTTTCACTACCTCAAGTCAATAAATATTTAAATTCATTAGGTCAAGTCTTATCTCAACCTTGATATTTTTTACCTCTACTCTTTAATCACAATGAAATCTCACAATTACACTACTATAATCATTATTGAAAGTTTCATTAGCCACTTTAAAACTTTCCACTAAACATATACTATGACATTAGAAATATTGAATACAACATCTAAATAATGATTCCCAAGATTCAAACGACCCATTGTAAAAGGAACAGAAATCACATAGTAATAAATATTAAGCCACCTATGATTCTCAGATCAAATGGCAGTGCGTAAAATCGATAAGAGACACTATTATTACTAACTTTATGCAGAATTTGTGTAGTTCAAAACTACCATGCCCCAACTCGATCTCTATTATAACAAATGTGATTTCTTTGCCTAAGAGTTCTTAACAGTAACAATAATAAAACCCTGACATCATGTCTACTATCATAAAGAGGCACTTTCTCTGAAGTTTTCTTCAAGGCGTTGATGAAGGTGTTTACCAAAGTATTTTTCAATGGTAACGATGGAGTGGTGGATTGAAGTGGAGCATGACTATGAGATTAATGGATCCAATATTCTTTATACACATCTATTCATCGATCAACTAAATGGGCCTAGGATAAGACATTAAAAAATTAATATACGTGATCAAGTCAAAATGAATTCTTTCTCGTAAGTAGTAAGATTCAATATTCTTTGTTTGCTCCCTCATCAGGGATAACATATTGATGACTCCCAAGATATTTTATCGATTTCTAAAATTTTTTATTTGAAAAAATGAAGACAAAGAGAAACTAAAATTTCTATCGAGAGAAAAAGCTTTGAGTGTAGTTAGAATTGTAGCCAGAGATTATATTTTTCCTTTATTAGTTAGGATTCCATAATTCTTGCATCATCCTGTTCCTCAATCTTTTTCTTTTAATGTGTTGATGTTGTTGCCATGTGAAATGGGGGAAGCAATTCCTCATCTGACCCTCTTGATTTTTCTTATATATGCGAGAAACAAGTAGGAAAAGTGAGTCTTGTCACTTTTCACATTGTAGTACTCGAAAACTTTCTCATGTAGTCACTCACATTATTAGTACTTTATTTTAAGCCTGTTACTGAAAGAGATTCTAAGCAAAAAATAAATTATACTAGAGCGTTCTCTTATTGTTGCTCTCAGACTACTTATTCTTTTCCTTTGTCCATTTCAATGACATCAAAATTTTAGAACTAAGTGAAGTGACAAGAAAATTTATTTCCAAATTAAAGCTACTTTCTTATTAGGAAAGATCAAGATGTCATATCTGGATTGTTGATGCATGAAAAGGTATTCAGAAAGAACAATATCAATTGTAGATAGTAAGATCGTATACATACGAATGAGATGATATATGCAATTTGGATTAGGAATGCTAAGGACTCTTTACCCCATGGATGGCCTCGTTTTCATCATGTAGAATAAATTTGAAAAATAAAATCCTTATCTGAGTTGGCTAAATCTAGTGTAGTGGGTTTTAAATCAAAGTGAAAATTCTTCTTAAAGAAATATCGTCGAATTCGATATTAGAAGTATTTAGATCTTCCATAAATTCACTATGAAACAAGGCCAACAACAGCGAAATTGCTAAACTATTAGCATAGTGATAGCACGACAGTTAATAAATTGCAATCTTTCAAATAAGAACTTTTCTTTTATTTCATCTCAAATAGATAAAGATGTCTGCATTAGGACTAATAATTATAGAATCTCCTTAAATTAAGAAATGGGCATATGAATCATATTTTTGGCTCAAATTTCGACCTTATCTTTTTAGGTCTCGAGCTAGCTTTTGAATTATATGAAACTTAAGTCTTAGCTCATCAAATAAGTGTGTGTTAAAAGTGAAAAATGATGTCAGACTCTCTGATAAGAGACAAGCAAAATCAAGAAAGCAGAAAATCTGTTATAGAGCAGTCGTCTAGAAATAGAAGTTACAGCTGATCTAACAGAAGGTGGCCACTCTTGAGAAAGATTTCTTACATGTGCTTTAAAGTCATCTAGAAGTAGAAGACAAGCTAGTCTAAGAGAAAGCAATCACTCTCGGAAAAGATTTTCTACATGTTCTTTAAATATGTTTCTTTTTACGTTCAAGATTTCCTATATGTGCTTTAAATATGTTTCTTTTTATATTCTAACTATTTCATGTGTCAAATATCGATACACGTCTTTTGCTAAGCCTTTCACTTGTCGAGTGTTTGTTCGCATTTTCTTCTAAGCCGCTTCATATGTGGATGTTTATTCACATCTTTTGCTAAGCTATTTCACATGTCGAGTGTTGATTCACGTTTTTTGTCAGACCACTTCACGTATCGAGCGTTGATTCGTATCTTTTGTGAAGCCATTTTATGTATCGAATGTTAATTCACATATTTTATCAAGTCACTTCACGTATCAAATGATAATTCACATATTTACTCAGACACTATGTTGAAAAGTCAGATAAAGCTTTTCTTGTAAAAAAATTCACGTGCAAAACTTGAATGTTGATTCGTTTTTGGTCAAACCACTACGTTGGGGAGTCAAGGAATTTTTCTTATTGTAAAAAAAATTCACATGTCGAGCATTAGTTAACTTCTTTTGCCAAGTCAAACATTAATTTGCTTTTTTTTGCCAAGCGAATACATGTGAGAATCAGAAAAATTTTCTTCTTTCTTAAAAAATTCATGTATCATATATTAATTCAATTTTGCCCAAGTCATTATATTTGAGAGTCGTATCAGAGAAGGACCCACATGAAGTCAAGTGAATTCACCTGAACCCCCTCACTCAAAAACTATATTGTGTATATAGGATTGAATTTGCAGTATACGTATATATATATTAAATATTGACCTCCCCCTCCTCGATACAACAGTAGTGAGTAGTGCAACAGTTTAGGGGGGTTAGATTTCCCCAAAGGATCCAAGATCAAATCTTGGTGGATGAATTTATTTATTTTATCAGTTTTGTTTTAGATAAGTTGTATTGTCTACTAATGTTACCTCATAATGTTACCCTATTGATATCACCTACCAATTTATCGATTTCTATAAAATATTAAATTTATATACTATAGTAATCAATAAATTGATTTCAAAATAAATATTATTTACTAAACTTCTTAAGAAAAATTATTAAAATTTAACTCGCTCATATATGATTTAACTTGTTCATATAAAATTTAATCCGCTAATTTGACAACACTATAAATATACTTACTTTTTTTGGAACTCCTGAAGAAAAATCCTGCATCCCCACTCAATCATACACTTGGATTTTGTAAGAAATTGTCAATTAGATATTCAATAGACACTTTGAACATTAATGAAGTGATGAATAAACTACACCTTTAGTTAAGGTATCCAATTTTAAAAAGGTTAAATCTAGGGGACCACATAATATATATTTCAGCCTCTATAAAATGACACATAAAAAAGAGTATAAAATAGAATTAGTAAACTAAATGATAATTTTCTTAAAATAAAAATTGGTGTTAAAAGGTTTACTTCTACAACTTTATAGCTGAAGAAGACATTTATTAAGAGTTAAAGTGTGTCTAAGTTCTCTTCATGTAAAATCTGTGGGTCCCTCCAACCCCCATCCCCCACCCCAACAAGCTTATATTTTCTTGTCTTCCTTCCTCATTTTTAGCTTACATTTTCTACTCTCTTTAAAGTCACTCTCTTTTTCTCTCTATATGACAAACACTTCTTCAAACAGTTCAACTGTTCTTGATATCAAATTTGCATTTGGAGCATACAAGAATAAGAAAAAGGTACAGAAATGAAAAGGGTCATTGAATTCTTGAAAAATCAGTGAAGTTCTCTATGTCTTTCTTGTTTTTATTTTCTTTCTTTTTTTTGAGTAAAAAGATCTTATTCTTTTTCTTCTTTTTTTTTGGGTGTAAAAATCTAATCCTTTTTACTCTTTTTAAGTGTTTTTAGCTTGTAAAGGCAAGATGGTCATTGAAAAAACTCAGTTTATTTTCACTTGAAGAAAAACTTTGTATTTGTTTTCTTTGTGGTGCATTGGGTTATGGTTCTTTTTGAGTAGTTATTTGGAGCTTTTTCTGTGGGCTATAGATTTTTCTTTTTTGATAATACCAATGCTGGAAAAATTACATTGGTTTTGATTGAGTTTTGGATAAAAAGATGACTTAAAGACCTCTATAAATGTTTATTTGGGTCTGCATGCTGGTTAAAGATAAAGATCTGTGTGTTGGATTGACTTGTTTTGGTTTTTTGTTTCTTAGATAAAGAAAGATGTGTTTTTTTTTCTTCTTTTTAGGTAAGTTTAGCTGATCATCTTTCTTCACTTATGTTATTTCTCTTTTGGGACTCTTTTGTTTTGCTTTTTCCTCAGAATATATCGAAAACAATTTCTCTACCTCCTCTTTTCAGATAGGGGTAAGGTCTAGATTCTTCGGACTCCACTAGTGAAACTACATGTTGCTTCTTGTCAATTTGTTTGTCTTATTTTTTTATTAGTATGATTTTTAACAGTTCTTTTTAAGTCTAAATTTTTGGTTAGAGGATATTTTAGTACATTCAATATATTTTAGTTTAGGACCATAAAATTCAAAATTTCTTTTTAGTTTCTTAGACAACCACAAATTGAAAATTATTTATTTAAAGTTTCTTGTCGAGAGGTGTTAACTTTCATTTCAAAGTTTTCTGGTTTTCCTTTTTTTGTTAAGTACTATAGTTGAGGTGCATAGTAGCTTTCTTAGTCTCCTTGTACTAAGTTCTATTTATGAAATGGTTATATTAGTATTGTGAAAGTCAAATTTTGACATTGAAATAAATAGATGCCTTTTTAAGTTTGTGGGCTTGTGGGGCTAGTTGTTATTTGGCACCTTTTACTCTCCTTCCTTTTGGATATTAATTATGTTAATTGCAAGTTGATGTTGGTGCATGCATTTGTGTGTATATCTGTGAAATTTTATATTGATGTTAGCCTCCTTTTTTTTCTTTAATTGTCGAAAACACATTAAAAGTATCGAGTTTCCTACCCTAATTATCACAAACTATTTATCAAAATATACCTCAATAGTTAATTGTTTAAGTTTCATACCTGAACTTTCAGGTAGGAAAAGCGAACAACTAATAGTTAAAGTGGGTTTTGATAAATGGTTCGTGATAGTTCAGGCAGGAAATCCATACATTTGTCTGATAATTCAGGTGTAAAACTCAGAAAACCGAGATACTTTAGGTGTACTTCAATCTTCACTCTAAAAAAATGTTGGTTTTCGTGTACTTAATTAGGAATTGAATCTTAACAGGTCTCTGATTGTACATTAAGCAGCATTGGTGTAAACAAGACTAGGGTCTAATGGATGCAATGCTGATGAAAGTAGCATCATGTTTGTTGATTTTATCGTTCATTGCTTCCTTATCGGCTGTTGATGGCGCTACTGAATGTAATTGCGATGATGATGAGGCATTTTGGAGCATCGATAGTATGTTATTTGTCCAACGAACCAGTGATTTATTTATTGCATTGGCGTATTTTTCTATCCCACTGGAGATCATTTACTTCATCAGTCGTTCCAACTTTCCATTCAAATGGGTGCTCATTGAATTCGGAGCATTCATTATATTCTGTGGTTTAACACATTTTCTAAGTTTCATGACTTATTTGGGCCAACGCACATTTCATATTTTGGTTGCCATTCTTGTTTCCAAACTACTCACTGCACTGATCTCCGTGCTCACTGCTGTATCTCTCGTCAACCTTATCCCGATGCTACTTAAAGTGAAGCTAAGGGAATTAATGCTGATACAAAAAAATTGGGATCTTGATCAACAAGTTGAAAAAATAAAGCAAAAAGAGGAAGTTGGAAAGCATGTTCGGATGCTTACACAAGAGATCAGGAAGTCACTTGATCGTCATACAATACTCTACACAACTCTTGTTGAGCTGTCGAAGATATTGAATTTGCAGAATTGTGTTATATGGATGCCTAATGAGAACAGAACGGAGATGAGACTGACTCATGATCCTACAAGGGCGGATGTTTCCAGTGTGTATAATAATATGCCCATCCCAATCAGTGATCCCGATGTAAAAGAGATCAAGGAGAGTAATGCTGTAAAGATACTTGACGTGGGATCCAAACTTGCTGCTGCAAGTAGTAGAAAGAGTTGCGACCCAGAAACCGTGGCTGCAATCAGGATACCAATGCTGAAGGTCTCGAATTTCCGAACTGGAACTCCTGAGATTGTCCCGCGATGTTATGCTATCCTCGTTCTGGTTCTACCTCATGGAAGTGGTAGGTTTTGGAGTAACCAGGAAATGGAGATTGTGAAGGCTGCAGCCAATCAAGTTGCTGTGGCTCTGTCCCATGCTGCAATGATTGAAGAATCTCAGAATATAAGTGAAAGATTATTGGAACAGAACCGAGCACTGCTGAAAGCGAAACAGGATGCTCTTAGGGCAAGTGATGCAAAGAGTGCATTTCAGACGGTTATGAGTAATCGGCTGAGAAGACCGATACACTCAATTATGGGTCTGATCTCGGTCTTGCAGGAAGAGAAGTTAACAGATGAGCAGAAGCTTCTTGTGGGTTCTATGATCAAAACCAGCAACGTTGTCTCCGCCCTGATGGATGATGTGATAGTTAATTCAATGAAGGGCAACGTAAGATTCCCATTGGAAATGAGGCATTTCAAGCTACATTCCTTGATAAGAGAAGCTGCTTGTCTTGTCAAGTGTTTGTGTGCATCGAAGGGTTACAATATTACCATTGAAGTCGACAAATCTTTGCCTAATCATGTTATGGGTGATGAAAGAAGATTCTCTCAAGTTTTGCTTTATATAGTCGGAAATCTTTTGAATGGCACCAACGGAGGGCATCTTACCTTCCGAGTCCTCCCAGCAAGTGAAGATTATGTAAGCTGGAAAACGAGGAGATCAAACTCATCTAGTGACAGAGTGTATACCAGGTTTGAAATTCGCACAAGCGTTAGTCAATCTCAGTCAGAGATCGTACTGTGTACTCCAACGAGCTGCAGTGGGGACGTTGAGGAGAGTTTGAGATTTTCCGTTTGCAGGAAGTTGGTTCATGTAAGTCTATTCATATTCCAGCATTTAGTTACCGATTACACTTTCATTTTCTTGTCTTCGCTTTTTTTTTTAAATTTTTAAATACAAGTCCATAATGTTTGCAATTTGAATTTTAAACTAACTTCCTTCTGATATGTGAAAAATGACAAACAGTTAATGCAAGGAGACATTATTGTAGAACCAAATCCAGAAGGTTTTGACCAAAGCATGGTTGTCATTGTTGGGTTTCAAAGGCAACCATCAATTCCTTTAGGCATGTCCGGATATGGGGAATCGTCAGATCCCACATATCCACATCCTCTACTACATGGTGAGAAAGTTCTGTTAGTTGACTATGATGACATGAATAGAGCCGTAACAAGGAAGATGCTCGAGAAACTGGGATGCATCGTCTCTGTAGTTTCATCTGGATATGAATGCCTCGGTGCTGTTTGCTCTGATGCATCCTTGTTCCAAATTGTAGTTTTGGATCTTCACCCGCCTCTTGTTGATGGCTTTGAAGTTACCAGGAGACTTCGCAAGCGTGGAATGCAGGACTGGCCTTTGATCATTGGTTTAGTTGCAACTACTGATGAAGATGTCGGTCAAAAATGCCTACAGATCGGAATGAATGGCATCATCCCTAAACCAGTGCTCTTACCAGGACTTGCCGATGAGCTTCAGAAGGTTCTGCTTCAGGCCCGCAGAGTAATGCCATGATAGTGAAGTTTTACATACGATAGACCATAGTACTCAGGCAGGATATGTATTAAGGTATAATGTTAGATGTAAAACCATAGTAAGGTAGGAAGTCTTTTAAGGCACAATGCTAGATGTAAAAATAGAAAACTGTATCATGGTATAGAAACTTGTGTCTTCTATTCTGTTCATATAGAATCTTGAAGTGTTTCATCAATTTGCTGCAGCATATTCAGTTTCTTTCAAACTTGACAAACTTGTTACCTGGCTAACATGTCCCCAAAAGGTGTTTACTGTTTAGACAACATTATTGATGATGAGTTTTTCTTCTAGATTCACCATATATATTATTTGAGAAGGGGAGCTTTGGAGTAATTGGTAACATTATTGTCATGTGATCAGGAGATCGCAGGTTTAAACCGTGGAAACAATGCAGAAATGTAAGTTGAGGTTGCGTATAATATATCCTTGTGGTCCGATCCTTCTCCATAATCTGTACATAGCAAGAGCTTTAGTGCATCGGGCCGCCCTTTGACTCCATGTAATATTCAACTTGATAGGGGAGCCTCCAGTTGTCTCCATGTGACCTTTAGTTAGGGGTTCGAATCGTAGAAGCAGCAATTAATGCTAGTATTAGGGTAGGTTGTCTGCATCACACCCCTTGAGCTAGTATTAGGATAGGTTGTCTGCATCACACCACTTGAGGTGTGCTCACGAGATGCTTTGCACCAGCCTGTCCTCTTTTTTTTTCTTAATATCTCTTTTGATTTTGATTTTGATTTTAAGAAAATTTTCCCCAAGTTCCTATTGCACTTGGTTTAGGCATATGGTATATAGGTATATACTCTGTGGTTTATTTTGGATAACATTCTTATTCTGGATTCATATTGATCCTACTGATCATATAATATCCTACAATATTCTCTTAAATGGTTGACCATGTCCAGGTATACTTTCTTCAAACAAACCAGACCAATTTTCAACTCACCATCACCAACTGCACGTGTATTCCATGTGCTCCCATTCCTCAATTGTGTCCTAAATGATGTGTACTAGAGAGACATCTATTCCAGGATCTAGAGCCGGTGAGTCTACACGTCACCTTATTGTTCATACATAACTTGAGTCGAAGGCGGTTCTTCCTTAAAGATTTACATGCTAATATTATATATAAGGTCAGTTATTGACTTAAACTGGAACTAATGAATTCAGTTGAATCTACAGAATCTAAAAGGGGAAGGACATGAGTATGTGGAGAATAAATAGGTCAAAATTGCATTTATGTTATTCCCTTTCTATTAACATAAAAAATTAGGAACCGTGCATGAACTTTTAATGTTACGTACATGCACTCTTTCTTTCTTATTTTAATCTTCATGTTTCTATCTGTGGCCTATATATACCATATGGTCCATTTATTCCTTTTTCATCCCCACACCCCACTATATATAGTTCTTCCTATGTATATAACTATATTTTGACAAAAAATGACACTGATTCTTTAAAATCACTGACCAAACTAAAATTTAGTTAAGATTCAACAAGTACTACGTTTCTCATTTCTCCACCCACCCCTCAAGGAATTAAAACCAAAAAAATAAAAATTAAAGAATTCTAGTTTACTTTCTCGTTTTTATGAAAAAAAAAATATATATCACCATACAGGAACTAGTTCTCATCACGAGAAAGTTAAACGACAGAAATTATTCAATCTATACTTAGTGTCTGTTTCTTTTTCTAGAATACTATCTTGGGAAACTGTTTGGTGTTTGGACAGTCATCAATTTTTCGAAATTCAACTTGAACTTCAAAAACTATTTTTATAATTTTCAATCCAAATTACTTACAAAGTTTTTTTTATGCAAACTTCAATTGATATTTATGCCCAAGCATAATTCCAATTTAAAATACCATTTTCAAATTTTTTTTTTTAATTTCATCATTTTTATGTCGAAGCATCTATTAAAAGTTGTTTTGAATCTACACGCACATAAGGGAACATATTTATTAGTATTTTCTTTTCCATAGTGTCAGTATAATTTTCGTCCTTTTCATTGAATTTGTTTCACAAATGTTGTTGTCAATCAAATCATGTCTCCCTCTGTGTTAGCAGTATTGCTATTAGATGGTGAGTTTGGAACTATTAGGTGCTAGTTCATAGGTAGGTAATCTCCATATTGTGTCAACATTAAAGTCATGATGGACTTCATCTAATTTTAGGAAAATTACACTCTACTATACATAAAAATATTCTAATAATTAAATCCATTGAAATTTAAGTTTTGATTTCATCATTGCACACTCCCAACTAGAAAGTATTTCATGCTAAAAATACAATAGATACTATATGATGAATTCTAGAGTGGCTGATAGCGTGTGAGGTGTCTTATATGTATAAAAGGCATCTAGGTTCATTGGAACTGAAATTAGTCTTACTAACACTTGTTGTATGTTGCAAAGTGCAAACACAAGATGTTTACAAAATACTAGTCTGTTTGTCACGATTTAAGCTCATGGTTAGTATTCTCCGTTTTGGATCTATGTCCGTTCTGTATTTTGTGCTCCTTTTGTGCTGACATAACTATCAAATCAGCATAAAAAGATCACAAAAATATTCTGCAACTTGACAGCCACATCACAAAAAGGAGCATAAAAATACAGAAAAGGTAAGTTTAGGGGTACCAAAATTAGTTGTCACTTCACCAGTTGTCGGATATGTAAGGATTGATACATAAAATAATTTTTTATTTAATTGATAATCATGTAAAGCAGACGATATTTTAACCATTTGCATCAAGCTCAAACTTTGACTATAATTTAACCATGCGCACAAATATACCATAGCAACTTTAACTATAATCCAGGAATACTCATGCCTTTATCTCTATTACTCTTGGCATGAATCATGATCACTTTGTAATTATCTAAGTGTACAACGAGGTCACTTGGATATTTGGAAACGAAAGTTATGTGCCAAGGGACCTGTACTGATCCAAATTCCAAAGGTCAGAAAAATATTCAATTTAATTATTTATAGAATACAATTCCACTTGAAAGAGAGAGATATCCTTTCTTGAGCCAACAAAAAAAATGAGGTGGAATATTAAGTATTTTTTCTTATTTAAAAATTTTAAATTTGAGTTGGAGCGAACTAAATTTTGATTACAAGTTGATCTGAATTCAATAGTTTTGATTCAAAACTCATACTTATTTATATTAAAAATTTTAATAAGTATGTACAAATTAGTAACTTTAGATGACTAAAGTTTCAATCTCAAAAGCTTCTAATCATGTCTCCACCTATTAATTTGAGTTATGAGAATGAAATTATTTTTTGACACAAGACGCTTACTCTTAAAATAAAACTTTACTCTATGAATTTAAATTAATTGGGCTTGAAGCGGATATAGGGGAGCAAAAGAAAAAAAAAAAAAAAAACTACTTAGGGGCAGATTCATACCCTTGAGCCCATTTTACGTTAGTCCACTTGTTAGTATGTTAATTATAAAAATCAACTGTCTTTGCTTTTTCTCCACGCACAATTGAATTACCTATATATATCAAAAAAGGTTAAAAAAAGGCTAGTACCCCTTCTTTTTAATTTATAGACTTAATCATTCGACAAATATAATATGGTCAAATTGATGTACTAGTATTTTTAATTAAGTTTCATCAGACAGCAATTATGTCATTTTATTAAATTAATCAATACTTGTAAATTAATTAAGGACAAGAATATTACTAGTTACTTAATATAGTAATACTTGTACTTTGCTCTTGTAATTTTTTTCTTCAATGTATAATAGTAGTTGATTTGCATCAAGATCTAGACATAGGTACTAGCAGATCCTAATTAAAAAAAAGACAACTTTTTTCTTTATTTATAGATAGTCCATTTGCTAAATTTCGTAAACAGTCCAGATTACCAATTTTCCCAAAAGAAAAAGACAAGTAGGAGTTTAAAATTGAACATTTTAATAAAACTAAAAGATAAGAACAATAAAGAAAATAAAATTTAATAACTTCTGTAGATTAGAGGTCGTTTGGTTCATGGGATAAGATGTGATGCTCAAGATAAAATTTGAGATTAGATTTATATTATGTTTGGTTGAACGTATTATCTTTAACCAAATAAAATATAAATTTAATCTCAAACTTAATCCTGTATACCTTCAAACAAAGTATAAATTTAATCCAATGATATGTCAGATTCCACATTATGATTCTAGTTTCATTGTCATACAAATAGAGAATTTTTTTCAAAAAAATTATTGTAGGAGACCATTGCTAATGACTAATGAGGTACCTCTAGGTATGGGGTTCGAGTTTGGGGTGGGAAAAATCTTGTTGGGAGCGTCACTTTAGAATGAGTCCAACAGTGCGCGATCCAAATTAATCGAGGTTTCAATATGAATGTCAAATACAGGGTGTAAAACTAAAAAAAAAAAAAAAAAAATGCCTAATGTCGTATATGTCAAAGAATTTAGAGCTATAGCATGATGCACAAGTACCATTTATAAATTCATAATCAGGATTATTTTCTTTCTTACTGCCTGACTAAAATTAGTGATAGACAAGTTGATAGATAAAGTGATCATTGCACATGAGTTTTAGTAAAAATAATATTCTCAGAAGGGAGTGTCTCCTAATATGATAGATCTCCTGGCAAAATATTATACTTGAATTGATAATGAGTTATATATGAGACTATTTATATTTGAATTGATAATGATTTATGTAATGTCGCCTTTGTTTGATTCACTCTTGCTTTGTCAAAGGAAGTTTCTATCAAATACTTGTGAAAGATTATTTTTTGGACTTGTCAAACAAGATTGCTACTTGTTCAAACAAGGTTGCTACTTGTTCAAACAAGTTGCTTCTTGTTCAAACAAAGTTGCTACTTGTCTTCATTTTCATCTCTATAAATAGAGGTCTTCTTTCTCAATTGTAATACACATCAAATTACAAGAGTTCTCTTTCATTCTCTTGTATTTATTCTTCCTTCCTATTAGAGTATTAAGTTAAGAGAGTTGATGTTGGGAAATACTTTGTGTGAGCCCTTTCTTTTGGAGTGATCTTGTGAGGTTTTCTCTTGGGATATTTGGGTTAATTAGAGTGACTACTCTAATTTTGTAATCTCTCTATAGTACTCTTGTTGATATAGTGAAGTTGTTCCTCTCCGTTCATGGACGTAGGTCACACTGACCGAACCACGTTAAATTTATGCTTCCTTTATTTTTTTCTTTAAGCATCGTTACTATCAACTTATTATTATCTTTATTATTGTCATTATAACATTATTTGGCTAAATTCCACAATAACCGAGTTCTCGATCCTAAAAATTTATGAGACTATCTTTAGTTACTCAATTTTCATAAAAGAAAGAAAAATAAGAAAAATTGCTTGAACTTAGATAGTGATTTTTTTTTCTTTGATATACCGCTATGCTTGCAAAGAGAATGAACATAATTTTTTTTTCAAATATATTAATAAGTTTCAATCTAAGGAAAAAAAGAGTGTGTGAGTGGGGTGGGGACAAGAAAGTTCTTTATTTTCTTATCTATTTGTGCTAGTGATGGAGTATTTAAATAAAATCTCTAAAGTAATTGAGATACAACCCTAGATTCAGATATCATCCCAAATGTGGTAGCTAGGATGAAGTTAATGCACATCTTCTTTGTAGATAATTTGTTGATACATTTTGTTGGTCTCGATACATTGCATTTTACTCATAATATATTACTTAATTTTCATGAGATACATACTGCCTTCAGATACATTACTTAAAATATGAGATGAATATAATTAAATAAAAAATAATAAATATTACATAGATATAGTAATAAGATAATAAATAGTGAAAAATTATCTTGTATATAGTTATTCAATTATTTATTACAAGTTATAGTAATATTTTTACATAATTATTGAATTAAAGATTTAATTGCAAGTTATAGCAATTTTTTAAAAAATAATATTTTTAAAAAAAATAAGTGTTTGTTATTATCTCCTATTTTTAGTCTTTAATATTCTTTCTCTCCTCATTAACTCTATTGATAACTATGTTAAAGAACAAATTTTGGTTTCAATAATTATCTTTATTTATACTTTTTTAACTTTATAGTAAAGTAACAAAATTTGTTCTTAAATTAAGCAGTAAAATTTGATAAAATATTTCTATATTGATACACATTATTCCTTTAATTCTTCTTCCATTATTCATAGATTTCATCTTTTTATCACAACAGTGACTTTCAATAAATAATAATAAAATAAAGCTAAAAAAGTTTTTTTTAAAAAAATTCTTTTCTGATCTTTTAAAAAAAAAAAAAATATGACACATACTTTGAGAATTAACTTTGTCAAATAAAGTATTCAATAGGAAAAATGAAAAACGGGGAAGTACAACATTGTAAAGAAATGTAACACTTTATCAATTAAAATCCTGACCTATTTAATAGATTTAATTTTATTATATGTGAAAATTATATATATATATATATATATATATATATATATATGTGTGTGTGTGTGTGTGTGTGTGTATTTTAGATTGTTTATTGCAAGTTGTAACTATATTTTTGTATAACTATTGAACTATACTGATTGCAAAAAACAAAATTAATATAGTGAATCAACGCCAATATCAACCATGGCTAATACAGATTACCTTTTTTATCGCAACAAAAAGTTATTTGACACCAAACAATTATCGGTTAGTTTATTTTCGATATGTATAGTGATAGTTTTTCATTAAATATCCATTACATACTCTAAAAAAGTTATGTAATATACAACACCATTTTTCGCATCAATTGTCACATTCATAAAACTCATTTCATACAAATGTGACATATACGAAACTTCATCAATACCCCCCCCCCCCCCCCCCCCCCCCAAAAAAAAAAAGTATGACAAGATAAAATGACTTTAATAAAATTTATTAAACTAATTCGTGGATATCATATTATGTACCATTTTCATACACTAAAAACAGTTATAAGATATATCATTTATATAGAATCTTATATACCAATTTCATAAATTGAGACCCCAAAAATAAAAAAAATATTTAAAATATGACTTTGTTATATATAAATTGATTTTAGCTTAATTGTACAAAATAATACATGAATAATAGATTGTATACAATTCACAAATTAAAAATAAATTATCAACATATAATATTTACTATCACCAATTCTATTGTGAATTCAAAATTCATGAATTAGAAATTAAAATAGAGATTGAGTAAAAGTGAATTATGGAAAAAGAAGAAGTATTTGTTTTTCTTTTAAAAAATGAATATAAATATAATTTAAGAAATGGAAAAAAAATGCACATTAATAGGTTCCATAATTTTAGCCCACTTAATAACTAACTCCTATTAAAATGGAAGTTTTTTTAATTAGCATATTAAAAAACGTTTTATTCTTAATTTTGTTTGTTTTAAATTTTTTATTTTTTTAAAAAAACTTGTTATTAGTTGCAATCTAAGAAGTCTTTCTATGACTTGCAATTTATAACCTAAGGAGGTATATTTAGATTTTTTTTTTTCCCAATAGAGAAAATTGTGATGTAATTTTTCCATAAAATAATATGAATTTCATACTTCAAACAAATTTGGGCTTAAAGATCAGATTGATGGGCCTATAAGTTTCGTATTGTGCTCCATTAGTTTAAGTGGACCTTGCTTGTGAAATGCCTAAACTTTTGGGGCCTTTTATCTTCTCCTTTGTAAGTGTAATTTTCTTGTTGATGCTTATTCAATAAATAAAATTAAAGGTACAAAAGATGATAAATCTATGAGAAAATCATAGGTTCTTCAGAAGAGGAATTATATTTATGCTAGAATAAATTGTCAAATAATCAGTGGATATTGTCTAGCCTATGGTATCAGAGAGCCAAAAAATAGAAAAATGTGAATATAATGAATACTACTTCATTGAGATGTAAACCTTACGTATCATGTATATAAATTAAAAATATACAAAATTTATACACTTATTATATACATTTATTATGCCATTTTGCATACAAAACCCAAATCATTAGTAGTCAATGGGCTTAGAGTTTAGTGACAACTAATTAAGTGTGGCAAACTGAAATAAATTAGATATATACTCCGAGGATTTCATCATCAAGGGAAGTTCTTTTTTTAATTATAGAAATCCATGACACTAGCTAATCCCTTAATGGATTACTGATAGCAATTTAACAACATAAGTTCACAAGTGGCGTTTGGAGAGAGTGGTGTGTATGCAATCCTATTTCTATGTTGTGAGAGTAGAGAGATTATTTTCGATTATATCTAAGTAACTCTCCCTAATACTGATAGTCAATTCATAGATAGAAGAGATATTAATAATTGAATTAGTATATTGACTACATTAAAATTTAAATCTACTATAAATTTACTAATAAGCTCTAAAGTCTTATTGTCCCAAGCATGCAACTCCATTAATTTCATCCATGAGAGAAAATATCATAATATTCGAAAGGATAAAAATAGAATTGATATTTAAAGGGTAAAATGGATATTTGATCGATTGAGTGACTTTCAAAGTGTTAATATACATATTTAAGTGACTTTTTAAATTACAAATAAAAAATTAACTTACTTGGCTGAAAATTTCGAATAATTAAGTGACTACAAATTAAGCCATTGTGTTTTAATTTTCTTTAATGGATCTGTCTGCAAAATAGATATCTATAGTCTATAGATGTTTATAGGTGATCATAGTTTAATTATATTAGCATGGTTAGTTGGCAGGAAGTTTTAATCTCGATCATTAATTAAGAATAGAAATAATAATTAATATATGAATCGAAGGAGAAATATTTTGCGTGTTATATGCATGGATTAAATTTAATTTACCTTTTATATATATATATATATATACTAGTTGGATATATGAAGATGATTTGTCTCCTAATTGATGTTGACTTTAAATTTGCAAAGATAGTAATTGGCTACTACGAAACCTATATGACTATCATATTCATAGATAGTTAGTGGCAGATTCAGAATGATGAGAGCGAGTTTTTTTTTAAAATAAATTTACATAGATTTTGTATTTATATTATAAAATCTATTAAATATTTAGAAATAAATATTAATTGGAAATCTAGTATTAAAGTAGATTTATCAACGGCTTATAATTACAAAAAAATAAAATAAAATAAAATGTCTAAAATTATTTGATGAATGTGCAACCTAAAATTAAAAATGAAAAACGTATTGCGATTTTTGTTCTTTTTTTTTATTTTCTAATTGATGTTTGGTGCTATAATTCACACTGCATAAGATTCATTAAAGAAGAAGCGATCTCTACTTTAAAAAAAAATCATTCAAAACTCAAGTTCGAGACATCTAATTTTAAAAAAAAAAAAAAAAAAAAAAAACTTGTCCAACCCATTATAATTCTTGATGTACGTATATTGCTTCTTAATAATCATGTACACTCTTATAAGTAACTATTTTAATTTGAAAATACTAGATAAAACAACATACCTTTGGCAAGAAATTGCATACTTATATTTCTTCATGTAAGTAAGGGGAAATAAACAGGCACAACTTTCACGTAATACTAGAAGTTAAAATTGTCATTTCAAGCATCTTTATAAAATATAATCCTATTTTTGAAAAAGAAAGGTGTCTCAAAAATATTCCTGTCTATGTTTTATGGACCCGTTTGACCATAAAAGGAAATATATTTATTTTCTTTGCTATTTTTCAAGTTGAAAATAAAGTTAAAATTATGTCGGTCATGATATTTTGAAAATAAGATATTTTTGAAGTTAAAAATTATAAAAAGTGAAAATAAGTTTATAAAATTTTAGAGTTTTATGAAAATAACTAGCCAGCTTACGCCGTGCTATGCACGGCTCAATGTTGATCCTTAAAAATTTTACACTATGTATAATTCTGTCATTTAATTAAAAGTTTTATTTGTTTGGTTGATAAATTCTAAGTTAGACATATAATATTATATTTAGATTGATGAAATTCGCATAACGATATTTTAAGTTGTTCAAACTTTTGTGACATTGATAGTCAATTATATTTTTTAAATAATTTAAGTTCTTAATTATTGAGATTTATAATATATTTTTTATTCTACTAATTAGAAGTGACATAGTAAAATTATTATAAAAAATGCTTATGAATTTTTTTTGAAGTGGCTCCATATAAGACGTCATGTTAATTTAAAACATCAAAAATTAATTTATTATTTTACATCTATTTTACTTTATTTTATTAAATATTATTAATTTTTTAATACTTAAATGACTTATAATAATTAAGTATGGGTAATTTAGTAAAACTACGATTGAAGTAGTTGAAACAGTCATGTTATAAATATCTATTTTAGTTTTTTATTAAATATTATTAATTTTTTAATACGTAAATGACTTATAATAATTACTCAGGGGTAATATCGTAAAATCACGATTGAAACAGCTGAGGCAGGCATGTCGAACATGAGCAGCCTGCCTCATCTACTTATTGTGACTTCTTATACAGGATACTAATAATATAATTTTCTTTAATGCTTAAATAACCATAATAAGTAATTAGGGATGATATAGTAAAATCACAATTGGAGCCGCGAAGCTGACATGTATTAAAAGTGATATAGCATAATAACTATAAAAAATTACTTGTGAAAATAATCTAAGTGAGCCTCATATAAGACGTCAAGCTAATTTAAAACATCAAGAGTTAATTTATTATTTTATGTATATTTCATCTTTTTAATTAAATATTATTAATTTTTTAATACTTAGATTACTTATAATAATTAATTAAGGGTGATGTGGTAAAATTACGGTTGAAGCAATTGAAACAGACATGTCAGAAATGTTTATTTTACTTATTTGTATTAAATATTATTAATTTTCTAATACGTAAATAACTTGTTATAATTAATTAAGGATGATACAGTAAAAACACAGTTGTAACAGCTGAAGTAGGCATGCCGACCTGCTGCCTGCTTAAGCATAAAACTCCCTCTTACATATAACTTTTCAATTTAAGTGGCATAATGCTTAGATGACCATAATAATTAATAAGGGGTGATTTAATAAAATCGTGATTGAAGCAACGAAGTAGACATGTATTGAATAAATTATAATAACTAATTAGAAGTGATATAAAAAAAAATTAATATAAAAAATACTTGTAAGAAAATTAAGTGGATCTCATATAAGAAGTCAAATTAATTTAATATTAAATATTATTAATTTTTTAAAACTTAGATGACTTTATAATATTTTTTTAATATTAATTTTTAATACTTAGATGACTCATAATAATTAATAGGGGTGATATAGTAAAATTACGTCGAACCAACTGAAGCAGACACGTCAAAATGTTTGTCTTTTATTATTAAATATTATTAATTTTTAATACGTAAATGATTTATAATAATTAATTAGAGGTGATACATTAAACTTACGATTGGAGCAACTAATTTTTTTTCCGAATAATAATAAGTGAAACTTTGAGAAACTTAGTAGTCATTTTGAAAACTATCCTTTTATTAAATATTATTAATATTATAATACTTAAATAAAATAATTTATAATAATCAATTAGGGGTGATATAGTAAAATTACGTTTGAAGCAGTTGAAGCAGGCAACTGAAGCAGTCAGGACGACCCCAAGCTGCTCAACATTGCCGCTTCTATTATAGAGTAAAAATTATATTTTTTTTAAAAAAAATAAATCTAAAAATACAAAAAGTGAATTCAAAAATAGCGAAAATACCTCTTGAGAGTTTTTCAAAAATTCAAACTGTGAAGATATTTTTCAAAAATATTTATGATCAAATAAATATTTTAAAATAAAAATAAGAACATATTCTGAAATATTGTGAATAATATTCATGAAAATGCCTATTATGTATGACATGACTCTAATTTGTGGGTAAGATCACTTTATCCATAACCAAAGGTATCGATTCAAACTCTGAGAATGAAAAGTTCATAATAGAAGCATTATCCCTTTTTAATGAACCCTATGCAAATTAAATTTGAATTCATCAGATCAGTAAATATTAAACTGTACAGTAAAATTCTCTCTTCGTTTCAGTCTCTTTATCCTACTTTTCTTTTTCTATTTCAAAACGAACATTTCTTTCCTTTATAGTAGTTCCTTATTTTTTAAATTTTTGCCTAACATATTTAAGACAACAAAATCAAACAAAAATTTTAGTACATACTTACATATTTTAAATTTTAGACCACAACATTCAAAAATCTCCTTTAAAGTAAAATATTTTTTTAAAAATAATTTCTTACCTTTTCATGTTGATCGGATAAAATTTTTTAAAAATATCTTTTTTAATAAAATAAATTTCTTAAAACGAGGAAAATAACTTCATTAATAAACTTAGGAAAAATTAGTCTTACAAGTGATATTTTATGTTTACTGTACTTTCCCACACACCCAATGCCCTCCTATCCCTATCTCTTTTATGATCATCCAATGGTGGACCCAAAATTTAAGTATTGTGGGTACTTAAAAAATTAAAAAGTTGAAAAAAAAAATTAAAAGTCACCTCAACAAGGTTCAAATTCGAGACGCCACTACAGTAGAGTAGCTTAAGATCAACCTAAATGTCAGTGTACCTAGCCAACTTTTTATTTTAGTGGGTGCTTTTATATGTTTTATACCTATTTGTGTATATTTTCTATGTAATTATACTTATTTCGTATTGAGTTTGATGGGTGTCGGAGCACCCCGAAAATATATGTAGGTCTGTCCCTGTGATCATGCCTGAAGCTGTCAATACGGATCGATCCAACCCACACGAGTTTGAGTTTGATGGGCCAGGACGGGCTGACCCATCAAAATGATGGGCCAAAAAACATCAAAATCACACCATTACTTTGTGGGTTGCGGACCTCATGGCCAGTTCACTTTTTAAAAAATAATATTTTATAATTTAATTTTAGAATATTAATAAACAAAAGTATTACCAGACAATATTACATTGTGTTAATACTTGTTAATCAAGTCTCCAACATCTCAAAAATACTCCTAATTGCGAAATTAAATAACTTTTGACATGATATTCTTCGAATCAAATAAAAATACTAATAAACAATCTAAATAATTGCATGTATTTGACTAACGAGCCGACCAGCAGGTTAGCCCAACCCACATTGCTCAAGCCCCATGAGCCACAGGCTTATACTGACCGGATTAAAAAGTCCTGTTCTTAAATGGATGGCAAAAATTGAAGCTCCACTCTATTAAATTACAGGTTGGGTCGAGCCGGCCAGCGGTCCAGTCTCATTTTAACGGCTCTAATCATCCCATTCCACTGCGTGGGCTTTCACCTCTATAATTTTATGCTAGATTATATATAAATATTTTTTAAAAATAATATTTTTTACTTACTTGTCCATCATTATAAAATAAGTAAGAAATTAAATTATTTTTAGTTTATACGAAATATAAATATACTTATGTATTAAATCAAAACGAGACAAATAAATTAAAATAACTTTACTTTACCATATATATATATATATATATATATATATATATATAGTGCACAGCCTCCGGGTACAGTTCACCCACTTTAGAGAGCAAGACTGACGCGTTTACACCCCCTTCGTGTTTAAAATTTTCCACGTGGCACAATCTCAACGGCTGTCTTAGTCAATGGGTATCCCTCTAAAAAGTGACAAGGACTTGTGGGTCCCACATTGTTGGAATCACCATTATAATCTTTGGTTCTTGTTTTATTAACCAAATAATTCCCCATGAAATTTTTTTTTTATTTTATTGTAATGAAAAAAGTAAAAATGTGTTTGATTATAAGAATTCTAAATACAATTTGAAATTATATTTAGAAAAGTAAAAATAAGTAAAACTTGTTTTCACTTTTATTTCTCTCACTAAATTTCAAAAATAACTTCATTTTTATTTGTTATCAAACAAAACTCCAACTCCAACTTCAACTCTAAAAAATTATGATTTTCATGCTTAAATGGGACCTTAATTTTCTCTTTTGTGTTTTGCCTTTCCTTAAGTTCAAATTTCACATAATTTCATCATTAATGATTCAATTTTATTCTCCAGAGGTAGTGGTATGGATTACGTGTATTTTACCCTCTCCAAACCTCACTGTGTGAAAATATACTGGATTTGTTATTGTTATAATGATTCAATTTTAGTTTTATTTTACACTATAATTATTGGAAATATAGGTGCTTAGAAAGTAGTGAATAGACTATCTTGAAGTATGAATTGAATTATATATCAAATGACAACACCATTGAGCGTATTTTTGATATTCTTTCATGTCATTCGTCATTTTGATATTCTTACACCATAGTGATGAGATAAGTTTTTCCATATGAATGATGGAATAACTAATCTTGAAATTAATTATTGTTGAATAACTATTTCCAACCAAACGAGCCTTTAAGACTCAGTGTTCAAATTCATCTTCAGTTTACATATTCATAATATGTGTAATGTGAATTACTTGATTCACTTCTAGCAACATTCTATTATATATGTAAATATAACCAAAGCTATTCTTATCTTTCACTTGAGGATGGTCAACGGTATAAAAGTGGAGGACTAGGCCTTACTCTTGATATACAAATGTCGATTGCCAAGCAATCTAAAATTGCATACTTAAATAACATTTAATGTTATATTAAATTTATTAGTCTATTCGTTTTAAAATAATTGAATTATTGAAATATGACATATATATTAAAAAAAATAGACAAAACGCATAAATTAGTCATGTTCTTTTTCATTTTTGCCTTTTCCAAATTCCAAAACATTACTAATGATCATTGGAACTCAGCTTTGCAATTTTAATTAGTGAAAGATAAAACTGAAAAAATCTTCTAATATTATCTTGCATAATGAATAATTTAACTATTTTGAATATTAAAACATACACCAACAATTTAATTACTTTAAAACGGAGAAAGTAATAGCTTTCAAACTATTAAAATAAAGTTCACTCATTGAATAATAGAAATAAGATGTCAATCACTTTCCAACTCAATTTAGGGGCAATCTCCATCTTAGTAAAAAAAAAAACATTATTTACTATCTACTCCTTCCGTCCCATTTTATATATCGTTATTTGACTGGACATAAAGTTTAAGAAATAAATGACCACTTTATGAAGTTTACAAAATTATCACTCTTAAAATTTACTTTTTAATTATCTACTCTTATAAAGTAGAACCCACTAAAAATAAAATGAAGATAATATCATTAAATAATTATCAAATAAAAAAAATAATATTCTTTTTGAGACGGATCAAAAGAAAACGAACACATCAAGATTCAAGACTCATATTCACATATCACCATGTAACAAGAAATGTGTCACCAAAAAGCACAAAAGATATTAGGTTAAAGTTAAAAACATTTTGGACCCATAAATAGATGAGGTGTACTCCATGACAAAGACAAAGGTCCTTTTAGATTTGTTGCATCCAATTTAGATTTTGAAAGAGCACATAATAAAAGCTAAGCCAAGAGCCAAACTATATTTTGTTTTTTTCTTGAAATATGTAATGCTTATGCCCCCACCACTAATATTAATGAAATTTGGTGCACACAATAATTAATGTATTTGAAGTGGTTATATAATATATAATGCGTGGTCTACATTTCATTAATGCAAGTTTAATGGATTCCCTTTCATAGTGATGTAATTGTTTCAAATTGGCTTAATCTTAGGGGACTAAAGGTCAGTATAGCCAAAAGTAAAAGTCACCCTCCAATCAATATCAACTAGTCATGTCAATCCCTAACTAGTCGATATTTCTTATATGATTTTATACAATACTAACAACAACAATATACTCAATATATTCCCACATAATAGAGTTTACGAAAGATAATGTGTATGCAGATTATACCACTACCATGGATGAAATAGAGAGGCTGTTTTTGATAGATCTCCGACTCATGATAGATAACAGTATAACGAGCACAAAACACAAAAGCACACAACAAAAAGGAATAACACTGCTAGCTAATACTAAAAACAAGACAACCACAACATAATATTATAAACTACCTATTCAAAATTATAAACATTACCAAAACACCACGAACAAAAAACTTCAAACGCAGACAAAACACTTTTCCCTATTGTTACAAAAGAACTCCTAACAACTAAAAAAAATAATTTGAAAGCTATTGCTATATATTTTGTAACTAGTAATTTTTTTTTCTTTTTGTATAATTCACGGCTATATAGGATTAACTATGAATTTATCACTTAGCTAAAGTATTTATCAATCCCTAGTTCAGGATTTTTTTTAATAGGTCTTCCTATCATTTCATGTTGTTATTGTTGTGAAGATTTATTATAGGTAGTTTCTTTTCATGTGTTTCATCTTATCGCAATTCCCTTTCTATATTCGGACTTGAAATCAAAAGATATTTTCAATGGAGTACTTAGAGTTGAATTATGCTTAAAGTAGTTAGCAAATGCAAATGGGAACAAAGGAAAGAACCAATTTGTTCTAAATTGGCCCCTTTGGTCAAGAATTAATTCACTATTTTAGTTTAGAGCAGAGGAAATCAGGGCAAGAATAGTTGAAATTATTGAATACAATAGGCCCCCCACTAATATGGAAAGACTTTAGTGTTGGAATGTTGTGTCCAAGTTGCTAAGTATATTTTATTAAGATTAATTAATTAATTACCTTCACACGTGAATTCATGTGAAGGGGGACCTCCATGTTTGTAAATCTTTCATTTTATGAAGAAAAAAAAATACTAAGGATATACTTTGGGCCGTTTGGTTTAAGGTACAAAAATAAATAATTTTGGGATAAAATTTTTAATGCATATTTTGTTGGTAATATTCGGAATAACTTATCTCGGGATTAACATGTTTGTAAATCTTTAATTTTATAAAGAAAAAAAAATACTAAGGATATACTTTGGAGCCGTTTGGTTTAAGATACAAAAATAAATAATTTCGGAATAAAATAATAATCTCGGGATAAAATTTTTAATGCATGTTTGGTTGACAATATTCGAGATAACTTATTCTGGGACTAATGAATAATACCGGGATAAGTTATCCACCCATTTGTTGGGATAACTATCCCATCATTATTTATCCTTGGGATAAAATTAAAAAAGGACACAATTGCCCTCCAAATTCTTAGATTATCACTATGTATATATATATATATATATATATATATATATATATTACTTTATTTTTCTTATATAAAATATAAGGTATTTTTATAAAATCATGGACAAGTTATTAAAGTAAGTTGACATTCCCTTTCTAACTTAATACATGCTTAACTATTAAATAAAAAAATATTTTTATATTTAGCTAAAAATATTTGAAAATTTAATTTTTTTAAAAAATATAACTTGACTCTACAAATATTAATGATACTAAATAATGAAAAATGAGAATAGTTCATTTTCACATTTTTTGATGATGAATTTTTTTAACAAAAAATGAGATTATCAATATTTTATGAAATTTAGAACAAAATAAGAAATTTAACATGAAATATTAGAGATTCATACACATTTAAGATTTTTTTTTTTTATGAATATATAATACGTTAAATTTATTTGAATAATTATTATGTTTATTTATATATTTTAATTTCTCTAAAAAATAGTAAAAATTTCGACTCCATTGTTGAATTACATATTTTAAATTAAATAGTTTTTTCATCACTTAAAAATTGATATTGTATATATCAATTAAATGAATTTAATATTTTATATTATATGAGTGATATGTGTTTAAATGAAGTGGCATAAAAAACAAATCCTTTTTTACTTTAACAAACTTAAGTTGAAAGTTTTTATTTCAAACTAAATTTAAACACACACGGCATAATCATGGGAAGACACACGCAAAAAAATTAAAGTTAAATAAGATGAAAGTTTTATTTTTAAAATACACACGATATAATTATGAAAATACACACACACAAAAAAATTAAACTAAATAAGATAAAATTTTTATTTTTGAATGATTTCGGATTTGGTAATAAGTACTTATCGACCGTGTATGTTTAGTATAGGCATATATGACCTGCTTCCGACTTCGAAAAGGTCTAGTCTGATCTTCCCGACTGGTACCTTTGTAGGGGTTTACTTTAGCGAGGAATTGAAGTTCGCTGTAAAACTGGGGTACACTGTGCTCCCAATGAAAGGATACCTCTTTGAGAAGCAACAACCAACCAAAGTGCTCTATACTTCTTCACTACTCGTACAGGGAAGGTGGAAGAAATTCAGAAAAAGAAATGAGAAAATATATGATTCTCATTCTCGAAACTCCACTCGTTCTCTCCTTTCTTTCGCCTAAACAATTTCATTATATAGACTATGAAGTTTGGAACATGAAATTAGAACCAAGTATCTAGTAATGATGAAATAGAAACATTGTTTTTGTTTATTATGTGACAACATCTTCTAAAAGAGTGAAGTTAAGTCGAATAGATTATGTAACTCTCAGTACGGAAGACAGATCGATGAGGATGAATCAAAGAGAAAAATTAGTGAGTTTGTAGGTTAGCAATCTTTTGAAGAATGACAGACAACACAAATTCATATTGTATACACATCTTTGCATTTGATGATAGCGTGTGATCTGGTGAACAAATTTATAAAATCTATTTAATTTTATTAAAGCAGGCAATACGTGTCATGAGCTCAGGTCATCCCAAATATGATACCAGAGCATGAGTTCCCTTAATATAGTGGTAGGATAAACCTCAAAGAAGATGTTGAGCCATTCGTTATGAAGGACGAACAGTTTAAAGAATGGATTTGGGCCTAACTCAACCTCAAAAGGAGATCAATGACCCTCTAACCCATCGATGTGGGACTCCAAGACCCCCCAGATGAGAATTGTCAAGATCATATAAGGAGACCAATGACCCTTTAACCCACTGATGTGGGACTTCAACACCTCCCTCCCTAGGTGAGAATTGTCACCCAACATCGAAAACAATGAATTGGGTGGGCCTGACTCTGATATCATGTAAATAATGGATCTTCAGCTTAAAAAACTAGCTCATGAGGTAAGGATTGCCCAAGACCATATAAGGAGACCAAGAACCCTCTAACCCATCAATGAGGGACTCCAAAAAACAGACGAGGACAGATAAAGACAAGGATTGACATGCATCTAGATTTCCATTTTTCTGAAAGAGAGCTACATACAACATCTTACACGAATCTCATATCTAAATGAAAGAGGCAAGTCAAAAACTTTTAAAAAAACAACACAAATTTGTATGATCCACATTCGTTCGTACTCGATAATAATATAAACAAAAAAAAAAATCAGTAAAATCTATTGGACTAAAGCGAACAATATCGAACATGAACGTGGATCACAAGATGGCACTAATAGATTAACAGTCGAAACAAATTAAATATTTTTTTACTTTTTTGGTCGGAACCCTTTCACAACTCTCTGTGTGCAATAATTATTACCACGTGCCCACATGATAATGCAAATTCATTTTCATGACAATTTACATATACATATCCTTACATAGTTACATTTTTTTTCTTTTTTTTCGGGTCCAACCTTTATTTACATTCAACTTGCATGTGGGATAGGAATATTTGATTTGTGAATACATTAATACCATTTTTTTTCATGTTTATACTTCGTCAAATTGTCAAGAGGGAAGAAATGGGTAGATTTGAGATTGAGTGCTAGTTGTTATGTTGTGGAGCCTGATTAATATGTAATGTACTGTTATATATTAATGTTCACGCGGTTTAACCTTTTTATTGGGAATCATCAATACAAATAGCCCCGACCCAAATTTTAGGATGTACCTTTTCATTCTCATTTCTCTGTGTAATTGTACATATTCTAAATCATCGATATAAATAGCCCGTCCGCCATGAAGTTTTCCAACGGATGTTATCACGTAATTCGTTCTTACGCATCTCTCTCTCGTTTGCTTCATCCTCTCCGTCAATCTAGTGTGTGTGTACGCAAATCGATCATAACAACTGGTATCAGAGCTTAGGAGATTCATCACGATCACTGAATATGGAAGGATCAAAGCTTGGAATCGAGAAGTTTGATGGATCTAATTTTGATTTTTGGAAGATGCAGATCGAAGACTATCTGTACCAGAAAGATCTTCACAAACCCTTGACCGGGGTGAAGCCGACGTCCATGACGGAGGAGCAGTGGAGGCTCAAGGATCGGTAGGCTCTAGGGCTGATCCGGTTGACTTTGACAAGAAACGTGGCATTCAACATCGTCAAGGAGAAGACCGCGTCCGATCTGTTGAAGGAGCTATCAAATATGTATGAAAAACCATCTGCGATGAACAAGGTATATTTGATGCGTAGATTGTTTAATTTACAGATGTCTGAGAATGGATCTGTTGCTAATCATATAAATGAGTTCAATATGATTGTTAGTCAACTGTGTTCTGTGGATATTAATTTCAAAGATAAAATTAAAGCACTGATTTTGATGTCATCTTTATCCAAGTCTTGGGATACTGTTGTTGCTGCGATTAGCAGTTCCCGTGGATCTGAGAAGCTGAAGTTTGATGAAATAAAAAATGTTGTTCTTAGCGAAAGCATTCGTAAATGAGAAATTGGGGAGTCATCGGGTAGTGCTCTCAGTGTTGACCGAAGGGGGAGAGAAAAATCGAAGGGTCAAAACACACATGGCAGATCAAAATCATAAAAAATCTTCATAAAAATCCAACGTGACATGTTGGAATTGTGGAGAGAAAGGACACTTTCGGACAGATTGCAAGAAACCTAAGAAGAAGCAGAATCAGAAATCTGGAGATGATAATGACTCTGTTAATTCAGTAGAAGACAATAGAGATGCTTTAATCCTTAGTGTGGAAACCCCAGTTGAATCCTAGATATTGAATTCTGGTGCATCTTTTCATTCATCTCCAAGCAAGAAATTATTTTAAAATTTCAAGTCTGGAAATTTTAGAAAGGTGTATCTTGCTGACAACAAACTGTTGTTGATTGAAGGAAAGGGGGATGTCTGCATAAAAACTCCAGCAAAAAATTAGTGGACATTGGAGAATGCCAGATATATTCCTGGTCTCAAGAAGAATCTGATCTCTGCTGGTCAGTTGGATAGCACAGGCTATGCAGCAAAGTTTAGAAAGATTCGTGGAAGATTGTGAAGGGTGCTACGGTTGTAGCACGTGGCATAAAATCTGAAACTTTGTACACCACTGCAGGGTGTATAAACATGGCTGCTGTTGCTGAGGGTGCTTCCGGTTCATGTCTTTGGCATAACAGACTTGGACATATGAGTGCCAAAGGAATGAAGATGCTGGCTGCAAAAGGAGCTTTAGAGGGACTGAAATCTGTTGATATGTGTTTTTGTGAGAGCTGTGTTATGGGCAAACAGAAATGAGTAAGCTTCACAAAGACTGCAAAAGAGTTAAAGAAAGTATGGGTTGAAATGGTTCATACAGATGTTTGGGGACCATCTCCTATTTTATCACTTGGTGGATCTAGATTCTATGTCACCTTCATTGATGATTTTAGCAGGAAGGTATAGGTTTACTTCTTGAAACGTAAGTCAGATGTGTTTGCTACTTTCAGGAGGTGGAAAACTGAAATTGAAAATCAGACTGGTTTAAAAATCAAATGCCTGAGGTCTGACAATGAAGAAGAATATGACAAGTCAGAATTTGAACAATTCTGTACAGCTGAGGGAATCAGATTGATGAGGACAGTTCCCGGGAAGACAAGGCAGAATGAAATTGCTGAAAGGATGAACAGAATATTGAATGAGCGTGCAAGAGCATGAGGATACACTGTGGGTTGCCTAAGATATTTTGGGCAGATGCTGTGAGCACAGCTGCATACTTGATCAACAGGGGACCATTAGTTCCTCTGGGGTTCAAGATTCCGGAAGAAGCATGGACAGGAAAAGAACTCAAGTATTCTCACTTAAGAACTTTTAGTTGCACTGCTTATGCTCATGTTGATCCAGATAAGAGAGATAAGCTTGATTCTAAAGCTATAAAGTGCTATTTTATAGGTTATAGTTCTGACATGTTTGGGTACAGGTTTTGGGATGACAGAAACAAGAAGATCCTAAGACATTGTGATATGACATTTGATGAAAATGTCTTGTACAAGGACAGAGAGCAAAATATTCAAGAGACTAAAAAGCAAGTGGGAGTTGAGCTTGAGTTGCTGAAGAGTACACCCAAATATGTTACAACAGAAACTCAACAAACTCTATACACTGTCATTGAAGAATCAGAGGTGGAACAGGTGACACCTGAGCAAGTTTTAAGGAGATCATCCAGGACCATTAGAGCAGCAGATAAGTATTCACCATCATTACATTATCTGTTGCTGACCGATGAAGGGAAACCAAAGTCTGTTGCTGAGGCCCTGCAGGTGGAGGACTCAATCAAGTGGGAACAAGCCATGAATGATGAGATGAGCTCACTTGAGAAGAATAAAACGTGGATGTTGACTGAGTTACCTGCAGAGAAGAGATCCTTGTTGAATAAGTGGTTGTTCAGAATCAAGGCAGAACTAGATGGCAAAAGAAGGTTCAAGGTTCGGTTAGTAGTTAAAGAATATTCAAAAAGAAAAGGTATTGATTATTCTGAAATATTTTTTCCTGCATGAAATTAACTACTATCCGAATTTTATTGAGTATTATTGCACCGGAGAATTTACATCTTGAGCAAATGGATGTAAAAACTGCATTTTTACATGGAGATTTGGATAAGGGAATCTAGATACAACAACTAGAGGGGTTTGTAGTTCCAGGGAAGGAACACATGATGTACAATCTCAACAGGAGCTTGTATGGGCTGAAGCAAGCACCTAGACAGTGGTACAAGAAGTTTGACTCTTTTTTTAGCAAGAGTGGTTTCCGCATGAGTGAAAAGAATCAGTGTTGCTACTTCAAGAAATAGACTGATTCTTATGTATACTTACTATTATATATGGATGATATGTTAATTGCAGGATCCAGTATGAAGAAGATAAACTCTCTGAAGGAAAGTCTATCCTCTGAGTTTGAGATGAAAGATTTAGGTACAACGAAGCAGATTCTTGGGATGAGGATTTCTCGGGATAGATCTGCTGACACTTTAAATCTATCCCAAGAGCAGTACGTTGAGAAGGTGCTAGCCAAATTTAGAGTTAATGATGCTAAACCTAGGACTACTCTATTGGCAAATCACGTAAAATTATCAAATGAGCAGTCACCAAAGACAGCTCAGGAGCGGGAGCACATGGCACTTGTTCTATACGCTTCTGCAGTTGGGAGTCTGATGTATGTTATGGTCTGCACTAGACCTGACATAGCACATACAGTGGGAGTTGTTAGCAGGTGCATGGCAAACCCCGAGAAAGAGCATTAGAAAACTGTGAAGTGGTTTCAAAGATATCTGAGAGGTACATCCAGTACTTCACTTTGTTTTGGCAATGACAAAGTGATTTTGCAAGGTTTTGTTGATGCTGATCTTGGTGGAGATGTGAACTCGAGAAAGAGCACTTCCGAATACATTTACATCTTAGGTGATACAGCAGCGAGTTGGATGTCCATGCTTCAGAAGTGCATTGCTCTTTCATCTACTGAGGCTGAGTATGTGGCAATAGCTGAAGCTGGAAAGGATATGATATGAGTGGCAGATTATCTGGAAGAACTGGGCAAGAAGCAGTGTGAGAAGATTCTTTACACAGATAGCCAGATTGTCATACAGTTGGTGAAGAACCCGGTCTATCATTCGAAGACGAAACACATTAGAAGACGGTATCATTTCACTCGCAGGGCAGTAGAAGAAGGTGATATGTGTTTGGAAAAGTTATAGGGTGCAAAGAATCCAGCAGACATGTTGACAAAATGTGTTGATGTTGGTAAACTAAGGTTTTGCAAAACCTTAGTTGATCTTCTGTAGTTGTGTCTACAGATGTTGCGGTGCGGCAAAGATATTGATGATGGAGGAATTTTTTTTTGAGAATGTAATTCTTGGATGACAGAATCAGTCTCCAAGTGGGAGAATTATTGGGTTGTGGAGCCTGATTAATATATGATGTACTGTCATATATTAATGTTCACGCAGTTCAGCCTTTTTATTGGGAATCATCAATATAAATAGCCCAACCCAAATTTTAGATGGTACCTTTTTATTCTTATTTCTCTGTGTAATTGTACATACTCTGAATCATCAATATAAATAGCCCGTCTGTCGTGGAGTTTACCAACGGGTGTTACCACGTAATTCATTCTTACGCATCTCTCTCTCTCTCCTTACGAACTCTCTCTCTCATTTTCTCCATCCTCTCCGTCAATCTAGTGTGTGTACGCAAATCGATCCTAACACTAGTTTCCAATCAAAGTTAAATAATTTATTTTCTAGATCCATACAATGTTTTTATCATATTATGGCGGAGGTCTGAATTAAATTTTATAATTCTTGCAACAACCACAAGTCAATACTCAATAATAACTGCGTTTATGATTCAAGATTTAATATAATTTGTAATATATATGTTTGAGTTTGTGAACCGAATTTTGTTGATCCGGTCCTGAAAAGTTCGCTGTGCGACCCATGTTTGAGAATTTTTGGCGGCCTGTGGTGGTAGCGGAGGGATCGGGTATGGACCTGTATGTTTTTGGGCTTAGAATTTATTTGTATGCATGTATTATATAAGTGCGATTTAGTGGGTTATTTTTGGACGGTTTATATACATCATTGAGACTTTCGTCTCCTCATTGTATTCCTATCGACTATAGTGAATTTTCTCCTCCTCTGCCCGTGGTTTTTCCCGTCAAGTGTTTCCACATAAAATCTGTGTGTTCTTCTTATTTTTTTTGTGTATGATATTACTTATTCCTGTCCGTTCGATAATAATATACTATATACATGATTTAAGTACTTAGTACTGAATTCACGTACATCTGTATCCAGACTTCTAAATCCGCCTGAATTTGATACTGCTAGAGGGCTGTGCATCGGTCGGTTCGGTTCGGTTTTATATACTAGCGATTCGATTTATCGATTTTCAATTTTTAAATATGTTAAACCAATAAGATATTTTTTATCGGTTTTTAGTCCTTAACGGTTCGGTTTAATCGATAAGAAAATACTCATAAAATAGAAATAGTAGTAAGTAACAGGAAAAAAAAATGAATCTTAGTTGCAACAAAAAATCTTATATGATGTGTTTTAATTTACAAGAATCTTCAAGTTTGAACTAAATGATGTTAGGATAGATTAAGAGTTTGTATAATTGAAATAATAGGTTTGTTAATTTGTAGAAATTAAAGAGAAATATATAATAAGTCATATATATATATGTGTGTGTGTGTATATATATATATATATTCTTATTGGGTTATCGGTTTACCCAATAACCCAATAAGAAAAAAACGAACCGAATCAATAACCCAATAATTTTTTTTATAAAACCGTTAATCCAATAACCCAATAACATTTTTATCGGTTCAATTTTTGCATATCCAAGATACTACTAATGTTAACGGTATAAGTATCCTGATAACTATGTAACATTCATATATAGCTATTTTAAGTCTCTATTTTCTGTATTATTTTTCGTCAACAACGCATAGAATCCATAGATTATAACATTTGTAGCTTAAATAGGACTTTTTTTTTCTTCTTTAACTACCCATCAATGAAGAAGCAACAAAATCACGTGGTTCTACAAAACATTGTAATTAATATATATAACGTGATTCTCGAAAATTTATAGTTAATATATATAGGATAGTGTTTTTCCATTCAACTTCTTCATGAATTTAAGTTTTATATATCAAGGTATAAATATACTCATTCACACAATTCATTCCCGAAATCTAAGATAAATTTTCAATTAAAATAGGATATATTCAAATTAAATTTATATTATATTTAATGAAAGATATAAATTTATCTCAGATTTTGATATAATTTAATCTGCATATCAAAGGACCTTGATAGGGACTTTGATTTTAACCAGTTTTAGGTCGTGTAAAATCAAGTGTCGTTTAACGTCATGTTATGAGTCTTTAATAATTCTAATTATTTTTAGATTGCATATCTGAAACTTATACCAATACATTAAGCATAGTTTCAAATGTAAAATTTTAAAAGGAAATGTATGCACATTTTATTTCTATTTTTATGAAATATAAAAAATATTTTCGTTAAATTTTTGACTCATACACACTATTTCCAAATTTATAAATTTTTGACTCAAAATGATAAATGTAATGTTGTTACACACTATTTCCAAAATTAAATTTGGACTCAATTAATTCATCCCAATCATGATTCTTTCGACCATATCTCCTAGCTTGTATCGTACCTATGTTCATTGCTATGCATCATTATATACGATTTATACAACAAATTGTTATTCAATTACTTGGGCATAATAAGTTATTTGGCTAAATTTATAAAATTAGATTATTTAAAAAAAAATAAAAAATTTAAAAGTGCTTTTCAAAAAAAGTAATTTTTGTGAGAAGCAGTTTGTGTTTGGCCATAAGTTTGAAAAGCACTTTTAAACAACAATTAATATTTAATTAAACTTTTTAAGAGTGTATTTAAATGTTTTTTTTTTCCTCAAAAGTGCTTTTAGGAAAAAATTACTTTTTTTAGCTCCTGGAAAACAACTTATGTTACTCTCTATAAACACTTATTTTCTCTCAAAAGCTAGACCAAACAACTCTTTTTTTTTAAAAAAGAAAATAATAATACACTTATTTTTTTTTTAAATAAGCTTAACCAAACAAGCTATTAGTCCAAAAAATGCATCAAATTACAACTATTAGTAATTCGTTAAACATATAGTAGTACTATATGTTGCACTCCAAATTCAAAATTTTGGTTTTAACAGTTCAAATACCATATTCTACCACATTCTATTGGATTATTGAATTCGAAATATGTTGTGTATACTTAGTTAATGAACTTTTCAATAAATATATAAGGTTTGAATCAAAATTATTAGATAAAAATCGATGTTATCATTGAATAATATTGGGTGATAAAACGCCTACTTAATATGTTTACTTGATGTTGCACTATATATGACACTCGAACTGTCTATTTAGGATGGATAAAACTCCAAAAAGCTATTTTCATAATTTCCTCTCCAAGTCCACATCAATATAAAATTTGATTCTTATTTTTAATCATGTCCAAATATAACTTCAATTTTGAAATATCATTTTCAACTTAAAAACAGATACTACTAATTTTTTTTTCCAAATTTCATCATTTTTATGCCCAAATGCACTCTAAGTGAATACACCATATACATTAGCAACTTTATTATTTATATAAGAAAATAGTAACATGTAATCTAGCTTGGTTAAGATCATAACTTCTCACCAACATGAATTGTGGTGTAGTGGTGGGACTACTCCACCCTTAACTAGAGATCTTGGTCTCGAGCTCTGAGTATGAAATTTTTTTTGTTGGGAACGCCAATTAGAATGAGCCCTGTAGTGCGTAATTCAAATTAATCGAGATCCAAATATGAATAGAAAAGAAAATCACAATTTGTCATCAGTATTGAATTTGACTCCTTTATTAATCAAGTGGACAGACGTCAAGTGATTCCAGTTATTGTTCCTTGCAAGTGGGGATTCAAATAACACTTTGTCAACTCTATTCATTTTGTATTATTTGTTGGGATGGGAATATAATGAATATATACATAACCCAAAGTAATAATTGAACTATTTTTAGTTTAGTTATAATTGAATGTGTGTGCATGTATTTACCCAAAAACATGTCTATAGAAGCAGCCAGGAAATGTCTCTTCCACAGAGAGATCTAGCATATGTAACATATCGGTTCACGGGAATTTACTATTTTTATTTTATGTTTCAATTTATGGGACAAGTGGAATTTGGAGAATCAAATGTTTTAGTTTTCATCATGAATACGAATGTGGAGCCTTAGTATTTTGAAATAAAATATATATGTTTGAAATTGTGTAAAAATATAGAAAATCACAATAATTGATTATTGAATATATTTTTAAAAGAGAGAGAAAAACACGGTCAAGGAAAAATTCATTGATTTGTGAAATTTGAAAAATGTCACATAGATTGATATGAAGAAAGTACAAATATTTGATTGCATTATGAATATAATTATTATAAGATAGTAACTTGGGATCGTCATAAGAATCAATAAACTTCAAATCCGGATTCACCACAAAATTTTCCTCTTGAATAAGGAAGCATTCTTGCTCATTTCTTGTTTCAAAACACTCTCCTTATCACAGTAATCAATAAAATACTAAATGATTTACTATAAGTTGATTAAAAAAAACATGCATGAATAGCTGGATCATTTCCAAGAGAATATTTGAGTCTTATCCATAGTAGCTAATTAATTATTATTATTATTATGTAGCAATTAATCAAATAAATATTACAGCAGCAATAAAAAATATTAAATTATCAGTTCAAGTGCATTATATTTTAACTTAACATTCCTAGATTTTGCTGAGAGACAACCATGGATTTCTTTAGTTCTAGTTCATTTTCACGAAATCAGACAGAAAATAAACAAAGTTCAGTACTTATTCACAACATCAACTAATAAAGTAAACTAGTAAAAACATATTAAATATAAGTAAGCACATGGATTGGTCTTTCTTTAGTGTTAATTTGGACAAACTAGTATGATGAAGAAAAAAGAAATCAAAGTGCAAAAGGGAATATTGAATATTTAATTTAAAAAAAGACATGAACATTCATTGTTTCTAGTCACAAAATTGAAGCACAAACAAGAAAAGAAGACACATCCTTCTATAGTTCTTCTAGTAATTAACATACTTTTTTTTTCACTCTTAACTAAAAGATAGAGTAAATTATTAGAGAAAAAGGAAACCATATTTTATTTCAACCATAATGGAAGCTACAAGAGAAAATGTTTATTTACTAAGAAAAAGTAATATAGTCTCTCCATCCTAACTATATATACTTCTTCCAAAACATTTTCCTACAAAACACAAAAACATTAAACTCTATGTATAAAATCAAACATTGATAGAAAAAAATTACCTTAGTACATGATCTCTTGATCCTACTACCCTTCTTTTATTCTTCAAATTTACCCACTTTTTTTTCAATCTCAATAAGGTGGTCTAGGATTTGCCCAAGCATATGCATCATGATTCAATTGTCCACCATTTGGTAATAAATTTGGTGTAAAATTATAAATAGGTAGTGATGATGGATCAGGCAATTCATGTAGTTGTGGTGGTGGCCTTCCACCACTTGAACATAAGGTCGGAGGCGAATTTTCAGCCTGTACTTGAGACTGGACGGAGCGATCGCCTCCGACATCTTCCTCTTCTTCTAATGGCAATCTTTCATAAGTTGCATTAGAAAAAGTAGCAGCTATAATCATCACCGGTCCAGCAGCAATTAATGGCCCAACAACACTCCCACCTACCACTTGTCCTTGGCCACCTGCCAAGTACACAGTTAGCCCGGTCGAGCCAGGAGGGGCTGGACCGGGCAAAAAAGCTCCGGTCAACGATAAAATCTCAAATCTTCCTTGAAGTACAACAGCACCTGGTGATGATGGTTGTCTTAGGGTTACATTTGCAACTGAACCATTCCCACTTAGTACACAAACGCCACGTTGGCGCCTCCTCGCGAATTGTGCTATACTCTCTGCCACATCTGAGCCTCCTGACACCTCCATGACGTGACTCCTGAGAGCATTAGGGCTATCACGAGTCACAAAAATTGGTGGTTTGGGTTTGTTCTTTGATCCTGGAGGACGACCTCTAGGTCTTCGATTTCCAACCTCAACAGCACCTTCTTTAGGTTCATGATCCCCATTTTCGCGATCATTAATGTCTTCTTGATTATCACCACTACTTCCACTCTCATTAACCGAGACCTGCTTCGTCAGAAGCATAGGTGGGCAAGATCCTGGCTCCAGGCCAGACATGCCCACCTGACCACCCCACCAATTAGCCAGAATTGCAAATTTTTAGCACAAATTTCACCAAGAAAATTAGCTCAAAAACCAAAATTCTTACTTGTTTGTTGATTTTCAGCAAGACCCTAAATAATTGAGACCATCTTTAACATATATATAGGACTTTTTTTTAAATCTCTCTACTTCTTGAGAAGATAGAAACTAGGGTAAGATGGAAAACCTTTTTTTCTTTAAAGGAGAATTAGATGCAGAAGAAGTTCATGGAATCAAGTAAAGAGAAGAGCAAAGATGATATGATAGCTAACTAGAAGCAGATTTTTATTTATTTTTTTAAAAAAAGGAAAAAAATAAAAAAGAGGAACAAGTGATGATCTAATTAATTAAAGAGAAACAGAAATCCTGGACAGAATCAAACCCAAAGGAGGATAAGGAAAAGAATAAAGCACATAGAGATTGAAAAAACTAGGAGCAAAGTTTGTATAACATAGTATATAATCTATAGTATATATATTTGTGACAACTTTTTTTTTTTCTTTATAGAAAAAAAAAACTTCTATTACAAAAGGTCTAAAGGAGAGGATTGTGAGCAGGGGTGAGTAAGAAATGACTTCAGAGAGTTGAGTTTTTTTTTTTTCTTTATAGAACTCGCTCATAAAGTAGTGGATGGGTGTTAAAAATAGTGTATATTTTATTGGAAAAACAATATTGAATATTAGTCGTTCATTAAAATAATAATTTATAAAATTATACGATATACAAAATGTATATTTTTTAATTAAATAATATGGATTTTCTCATGTATTTAACTAGCGACCTGGATCATGTATTTACACTTGGTGTTCATCGATCTGGAAAAGGCGTATGATAAAGTCCTGAGGAAGGTTCTTTGGAGATGCTTGGAAGTGAGAGGGGGCCTGGTGGCGTACATCAGAGTTATTAAGGACATGTATGATGGAGGGAAAACCCGGGTGAGGACGGCGGGAGGAGACTCAGAGCATTTCCGGTCGAGACGGGGTTGGGATAGACTCTTAGTCCGTTCCTATTCGTGTTGGCGATGGATGTGTTGATGCGGAGTATTCAAGGCGGGGGTGCCTTGGTGTATGTTGTTTGCGGATGATGTAGTGCTGATTGATGAGACGTGGGAGATTGTGAATGACAAATTGAAGGTTTGGAGGCAAACCCTTGAGTCTAAGGGGTTCAGGTTGAGTAGGTCCAAGACGGAGTATTTGGAATGCAAGTTCAGTGACTTGAGGCAGCAGGACGAAGTGGTGATGAGGTTGACTCCCAAGATGTTTGTAAGAGGGATAGTTTTAAGTATCTTGGGTCTACGATTCAAAGAAATGGTGAGATTGATGAGGATGTCTCTAAATGTATTGGAGCAGGTTGGATGAAGTGGAGGCTCGCCTCGGGAGTGTTGTGTGATAAGAAGGTGCCCCTTAAGCTTAAAGGCAATTTCTATAGAGTGACAGTCCGCCCGACCATGTTGTATGGAGCGGAGTGTGGCCAGTCAAGCACTCCACATCCAAAAATTGAAGGTGGCGGAAATGAGAATGTTACGTTGGATGTGTGGGCTTACTAGAGGGGACAGAGTTAGGAATGAGGTTATTCGGGAGAAGGTGGAAGTGGCTTCAATGGAGGACAAAATGCGGGAAGGATGAGATGGTTTGGGTATGTGATGAGGAGCGGCGCGGATGCCTCAGTTCGTAGGTGTGAGAGACTGGTTTTGGATGGTTTCAAGAGGAGTAGAGGTAGGACGAAGAAATACTGGAGGGAGGTGATTAGGCATGACATGGAGCAACTTTTATTTACTGAGAACATGACCCTAGATAAGAAGGTGTGGAGATCGCGGATAAGGGTAGAAGGCTAGTGTGAGTGTGTGGATTGTAGCAGGAAGTTAAGAGAGATCTTGTGTAGCCGGGTTCATAACCCTAGGACTGTGTACGTAGGTGTCGTTGGTATGTGAGGGTATGTTACTACTAGGAGGGGGGCATATTTCTTATTTCTTAGTTCCGATTTTCTTATTTAGTGTTGCCTTTATTTCTTGTATTCGTTTTTTTTTCTGGTTTCATTTCTATTATTTCTTATTCCTTTTTTTTTCTGTTGTGTCATCCACCCTCCTTGTTTATTATTCTTTATCTTGAGTCGGGGGTTTGTCCCAAACAGTCTCTCTACTTTCTTCGGAGGTAATGGTATAGACTGCGTACATCTTACCCTCCCCAAATCCCACTTTATGAGAATACACTGAATTTATTGTTGTTGTATTTAACTAGCGAATATAATTATTTTGATCGGCATATCAAATGTCACTTGTCCTGTTTTTTTTGGAACCCATAACCAATATTCTTTGGGTGCGTATGAATAAAGTTGTTCATTTGCAATACCTTCTAAATACACAGAATTAATATGTAAACCGCATTAGGCGAGTCTTATGTTGCGAGCTCTGACTGAGAAGGCTATATTAATAAAAGCAGGGGCGTAACTAGCATATAACGAGGAGGTTCATCTAAACCCCTTAAGAAAAATTACACTATTTATATAGAGTTAAAATTATTTTTTATACATATATAATAGATGTTGAACCTTTTTCAACTAATTTAATTTGTGTGCGGACTTTTAAACTCCCTATATGAAAACTCTGACTCTACTACTCAATGAAAGGAATCGATTCTAAGTCTGCTACGTGAGAAATCATTCACCCGACCAACTCAGCCAATCTTGCGGGTCACTTGCCCTAATATTTTATTTGTATAAAAATTAGGGTTTCTTGAAGTTTGTGTCCATAGTCCAAAATAGTGGGGTCATGTGCGCGTGGGCAGGTGGCATTGTGGGAAGCACGTCGCTATCTCTTGCCCCAACGTATTAAACACACTTAAAAAAAATATTGGTATGGGATTACTTATAATTATATTAAATCACACTAATTTATCATACTTAATTAAGTAATTTTATGAGGTAATAATTTATTGTGTAATGGATTTTGTTTAATAAGAATCGGTTGGTTTGACCAAAAATTTATTGTGAAGATTAAGAATCTTCTCTTTATATATATTATTTGTATAGAGATAAATATGAGATATCCTTAAGAAAAACAAAAAGATGACCTAATAATCTACAACAAAAGTATACATTATTTTGTATGTAGGTTAAATGGTTTAACTTATATTTACCAATAATATGAATTTTTTTTACAATATACATGTGTATGTATTTCTTTTAGCTTTCAATGATTGCTATATATATACTATGAATATATACCGTAATTCAACTAATTTATATTCACGCAATACAAAGTTTAATCTGAGAAAGCGTCTTTCTATGAATTTTTTTTTTATATATAAGACTCGAAATCAAGATCTTTAACTAAGGAAAGAGCAGATGAGCTCGCTTGTTGCATCATATCCTTTAGTGATATTAATTTACAAGTATCCTGACGCGTTAGGATTTCTTATAGCTCTAAAATGCCAACTGTGTATGGTTTTAGTTAACAACTTTTTTTTTTAACCTATTCAATTATCGGCATGTAATCATTGATGTTATTAATAATATTGTAATGTTGTATTATTTTTAATTATGAATTGAACATACAGTACTACTTCATTTGGTAGGTAGGGTAAAATAATATATGGTGGAATATAGTAAAAGGCAAAATGCTCACATCAACTTCAGAATAATATATAACATGGTACTATATATTATAGAAGTACTAAATTGATTGTAAAAAATTTATTGGTGAACTTTTTGCCATAATGAATAACATTTTGTTATATATTTATTGGGCAAATTAATTAAAGTTGCACGAGAGAAAAATCTACATAAAATAAACCTAGGTGTATTTCTTTAACTTGTTGCTAATTAGATTATGTAAGTGTTCCTTTAATTTGGGACCTTCCATGTGGCATTTGCCACTATGTGCAAATCAAATGTTTAGTGTGGTTATTAGCCATAATATAAGTATTTACATTTCTAGTAGAAAAAGAATTAATAAAACAAATAATTGTAAATTACTATTATATAGTAACTTATTTTTCATAGTTAAAATTCAATACTTCATTAAATATTATAATCATGATATAAACTCGAAAATTACTATTATCTAACAATTAAAAGAAAGAGAATAAGGAAAGTGAGGAGGAGGAAGAGGAAGAGGAAGAAGAAGAAGCAGAAACGAAAGATATTAATTTTTCGAAAGTTTGTTTATATTGTTAAACCTCTAGAGTGACAGTGTTTTTCTAAAAGTTTTATGGTTATTATAGTGTGGTATTGTTATATATATATAATGATATTTGACGTTTAGATTTCATTTTGCTATTATAAATAAAAAGTATGCAAAATTAGAAAGAATATGAATGCACAAATACAAACATCATTAGTCTTTCCTCTTGAAGTTATGACACAACTGAAGAGTACCATTTAAATAAAAAAATTATTTAATTAGATATTCGTACTTGAAACTTACTATGTGTACGATGTTAATGATGATTATCATAATATTTTCTTGATATATTAAAAGTTACAATTAATATTGTAATCTATTTTTAGAATAATCGACAAGTAAAAGTGAATAGAAAAAGCATTTTGAACCATCTATTTTAAATAATTACGATAAGTAAAGTGGTTCGGAATGAATAAATATTTACTCTCTTCGTTCACTTTTACTTATCAATTATTTCTAAAATTGATGTTCTGTTATTTACATTATAGTGAATGTCTATCAAGATCTAATAAGATCTAGTTGATATCTATCAGGATTTGATGTATTTATCTTTTAGTGTGAAACTAGGGGCAAATTCCCCCTATAAATAGAATGACTTCCTTCATTGTAAATCATCCCTCAAGAGAATAAATAAGAATTACTCTCTATTCTCCCTACTTTTCTTCTTTGTTTTTTCTTGTTTTATAACACGTTATCAGCACGAGACTCTGCCAAACAAGGTGAGATTATAAATTCGAAGGATTTCAAGGTTAGTAATTCTTTATGTTATCTTTCTTTTGCTACTATTGATATAGTTATTATTGGATTTGAGGAAAAATTATTGGTTTGAAACCATTTATATTTTAAATTTATTCCTCAAAAATAATATTATCAAAAAGGATGATAATATGTTGGGTTCAAGTCCCATCGATTCATGTCTAAGACTCCTTTATATGGATAAGATGTTGAGTTTGAATCTCAATACACCATATTGATGATATTATGATGGCTAAGGCAAAATAATGGGTGTTTAATGAAAAGTCATGAAATTCAACCAATTGAATATGCTCCATTCCATGAAGTGAATGTGGTAGCAATATATGATAAGTCTGAAATACGACAACTTACTTCATTCTTGAGGTGTATTTGGTAGCAGTGCATAATATGTTTGAAAGAAAACAAGTGATTAAATGCACGAATATACGCGTGGAGGGACAATATGATAATGATCATTAAAAGCGACGATATTTTCACACGCTTATATGATTATAAGATATACTAGAGAAGAATTCTCTACATCATATGTATGCCTCGATTTGCTTCTGAAGTAGCAAAATCTTGAAAGAGGTTATAAACTATCATAATTTGATAGGCTTAAGGCACAATTATATTCAATTCCTGGGGAATGAGAAACTTATTAATGCAAACGTGCACTTGATTGTGATTGTATCACAACTCACCTCCGAAAGAAGTTGAATAATTTTGAAATCTACTTCTGAAGTAGTAAATCTGAAATTTATTCATATAATAGTAAATCTGAAATTTACTAAAGCAAAAACACATATCATGGTAAACTTGGAGTTTACTAGATTAAAAGTTCATAAGTTGACATGAGCGATTGTGATATCCCGAAGATGTGCATATTGAATATTAAACATATATTGAAGAATTAGAAAATTCTTCATGAACTTTAATGTTGCTTGTTCTCATGATAAGTTGGTTGGACCAATTAATTTTGAAATTGGGTCTCTCAAAATCTGAAAAGAATAAAAGGTGAATAAGGGTTCGTTCACCTATCATGTGATATGTTGAAAAGATGCATCAATAAGATGATCACATGTACATTCATAGTCAACCTACGTTTGACATTCATAAAGTTACCTGTTCAATATAAATTGAGCATAATTTTCAGATTGTGTAATCAAAATAATTCATCTTGATGATGATGGTTTAGCATTGAATGCCTTTCATAAATAACTGAACCATTACTAATGAGAACAAAGTTTCATGTTTTGGTTTGAAATATGATATGTTGCATTCAATAGCACTTGTATGCATTAGACTAATATATTATGATTATTTCTTCCCTCTCAATTGGTTCAAGGTTAGGAACCAACTATTCCATCAAATAATTTTGATGTGCGGTATACGATTAATAAATATACCATGATGCACAAAGATGGATTCCTCAAAGAAGATGGAGAATGTATATTAGTTTTTCTAACATAAGAGGGAGATTATAAGCAACTATGAAATATATTAGGAATTATCATCAGATCCTCATTCAAAAGATAATTCAAGTCAAATACCAAAAGCATCTCATTTTTAGCTGCAAGTGCTCCTATTTTGTGTCCTTAAAGGATAAAGTCTATGCATGCGTGAAGCATGATAGACCAATCGGTTCCAAATAAAATAATCCTTGAAAAGGATAAGGAAGAAATAATCATGATAAGAAGCCAATGTGCTCTTGAAGAGCCTACGACATAACACTTCATGAAACCTTATGAGAGATTTAGGTACCTGAAAATAATGAAGTGATGAGATCTCAAAATGTTATGTCGCATTGTGAACCAATACAAAATGATATATCATTAATGATATCTTTGATACGATATTGGCACAATATTGTAAAAGATTACGGGGATCTGAATTCTACGTTTATTTAAGTATGCTGACGTAGAAACATTTATCAAGTGATATGAAAGGGTGCATCTTGGTAAGTGAAAACTTATTTGATTTGCAGTCCAGACACTTGAAGATGTCACACATAAAATGTTGAATATTGTCACTTGACAAAATTTGTATGAAAACTTCTTTAAGGATTCAAAATATAAAAGTTTCTGGAAAATTTATTGATGATCCTTATATTGTATAAGCTTATAGCTTGAAAATTATTGAAACTCTTGGAGGGTTTTCAAAGCAATAGATTATTTGCTGAAATGAGAAATATACTGAATTAGATTGGTTATGAAATACCATATCTTATTGCAAGTGGTGCACTCATGTGTCTTGCAAATACTACAAGTCCTGATATAGCTTTTTCAGTCAAGTTGTTAGCAAGGTATATTTCTGCTCCTACTATGAGACATCAAAATAGGATAAAACATATGAGCTTGTTTTACTCTAAAGATTGCAGTCCCGATCTTATTGGTCATCCTGATGTTGGGTACTTATCTGGCCCGCATAAAGCTCGATCTCAATAGGCTATGTGTTCATATGTGGTGGTACTGCAATATCTTGGAGATGTACAAAGAAGTCTATCGTAGCCACTTCATCGAATCATACTGAGATAATAACTATTCATGAAGCAAGCCGAGAATGTGTATGGTTGAGGTCCATGATACATCTTATTCGAGAAAAATGTGGTGTGAAATATGACGATCTACCCATAATTTTATATGGAGATAAAGCATCATGCATAGCACATCTTAATGGAGGATTCATAAAAGGAGATTGAACAAAGCACACTTCATCAAAGCTTTTCTACATACATGAGCTACAAAAGAATGGTGACATCAACGTGCAACAGATTCATTCAAGTGAAAATGTGGCTGATTTATTCACCAAGTCTTCTCCAATTGCAACTTTTAAGAAGATGGTGCACAAGATCGGGATGCAAAGGTTCAAGGATGTTCTCATTAGGGGGAGTTAATACGCGTTGTACTCTTTTTTCATTACGAGGTTTTGTCCCAATGAGTTTTCCTTGTAAGGTTTTTAATGAGGCAACCGATATGCGTATTGTTAAAAATGTGTACTCTTTTTCCTTCACTAGATTTTTTTCCTTCTGGGTTTTTTCGAGTAAGGTTTAACGAGGCACATTATCTATCTAGACATTCAAGGGGGAGTGTTATAAATGTATTTAGATTATAGTGAATGTCTATCAAGATCTAATAAGATCTAGTTGATATCTATCATGATATGATGTATTTATCTTTTAGTGTGAAACTAGAGGCAAATTTCGCCTATAAATAGAATGACTTCCTTCATTGTAAATCATCCTTCAAAAGAAGAAATAAGAATTACTCTCCATTCTCTCTACTCTCCCTACTCTTCTTCTTCGTTCTTTCTTGTTTTATGACATGTTCTTTTTACTTATCGCTTTTGACATATCTAAAAAAGATAATTATTCTTTGCATGTTTTATCTTTAGCATTAATACTTATTCTCTAAATCATTTTTTAATAAGCTATCAATTAATAGGAATAGAGTGGTAAAATAATTATATTAATTGTTATTTTTTTAATAATATGTCGAGTTAAAATGTAACAAATTAAAGGCAACGGCTCGAGTAATAGTTTTGTTCATGTGGTTCCAAGGGGATCTATCTTGACTTTGACGGTTTGACCATATATAATAGGGTTTTTGTGCACACGTGTACTGACCTTCGAAATTGTCAGCTCAATACGAAAATTATTGCCGATGTCAGAGGATCTTCCACTTTATATTTATTTAGAAAAAAATATTTACAAAATACTTTTTTTTTTCATAAATATTTATTTATTTTTAACTTGACACACATTTTTACAAATAATAAAATAAAAAAGTGATTTTATTATATTATTCTTTGAATATAATGATTTTTTTACTTTGAAAAATATAATGAGTAATGTATTATATTTAATATGAATAGTAAAATGAATAAAAATAGATAAGTTGTCTATTGATTTTATAAATTTGAAATCAAATCAATGTTCATTTCTCAATAGATTATTTACCGATAGAAAGATATATATATATATATATATATATATCAAATTTTAATGAACGTAATCAATAGAAGGTTATCACTCTTCTTGACATTATTCTTCGAAAACATTTTCCAAGAAAAAAGGAGATGAAAGCCACTATTCTCTTTCTTTCGTTCTTCTTTCGATCAAAATAAGCGGGTTGATTCGTTTCGTCCTCCTATCTATTCAGTTCTCTATTTAATTCTTTCAAGCCCTCTAAATTCTGTTCGAAATGGCTTGCTTCCTTTCCTTCTTGACCATTCAATTCCCCTTTTAACTCCATAAAAATATATAACATAATTCAAAGTCAAATTAATTACTCAATCAATTAATATTTCTGTGTCACAAAATGCACTCAAAGTAATCAAAATTATAAGTTGACCAAATTCTATATCAATCTCATATTCTTATTCATATTTATATCATGTACTACAAATACAACAAAATTTTTAAAAGAGTCAGCGTAACATACAGTTATTAAAAGCAATAAAAACAAATAAAAGATTCTCCTCTGTGATATGCTCAATTATTTTGTCTGGAATTGATGATTTTTAACACATACAACACGTTTCTCATGATATGTTGAAAAAATAGTATGGTGTCAATGCATCATTAGCACAAGAAAATAAAACGTGGCATTTCATTATTTGACAGCTTATTTGTTTATAATTATTTATTCACTTGGGACTTTTGAAATACCTAATGTGAAATAATATTAATGAAAATATTGAACAATAAAGTAAAACAGGAATCAGCCTTAAAAAAACCACAAAATAAGATAAGAGGATACAACAATATTATCTCAATTTACAATTATATGAAAAGGAAATTGTCTAAAGGAAAAAAAAATCATATATTCAAATCTTCCTCTTCTTCCATTCATTGTTTAAACGGTCACTCAACTATTATGTACTGTGAATAAAAGTTACTTCTCTGTAGTATATTATTTAATACTTATATAAAATCATTCTGATCGATTTTGAAAATTTTTCGACAGTACTGGAGGGGAAAGTCAGAGTCGAAAAGAGAATTCCTCACTTCTTCAATCCGGATCGTTGTTCAAAGTTAGAGTTCTTCCCACCAACCAGTGGCGGATCCAGCTCATAGTGAGGGGGTTCATCCCCTTCGGCGGAAAATTATACTATGTATACAAGCTTAAAATTATTTTTTCATGTATATATAGTTAACGCTGAACCCCTTCGACTAATTATTTCGTTCACATTTTTTTTTATTTTGAACCCCCTCAATTAAGATGCTGGCTCCGCCACTGCCACCAACCCCACTCCCCACCCCACCAAAAAAAGGGAGGGGGGAGGGGGGATATTATTGAACAAGTAAATCCGAATGTGAATTAATCAAACAAAAGAATGTGACAGGTTGTGGACTAGACTATAGTAGTGAGAAAAAAAAACTTAAATGTCAAATTTATCTCAAAGTTTATATGTTTCTTGTGAAGCATTAGAAAACAGAATTGGCAAAACCTATGGAGGAATGGCACTTTAACGTTTAATTTTCAACAACCATTTTCCAAGTTGAATTGCTTTAAAACATAAGATTAACATAGTTAAATGTTGTGGAAATGCGATACCAACCTAACGTTATCACTTTGCCAAAAATTGACATTTCAATGCGATGTAGGTACCTAGGTTTCATTTGGCTGCATTACGATAAGATATCATAATCTCAATAGATATTCAAATGATTAACGTATTGTCTTTTGATTTGAACACTAAAAAATTAAGGATGAATATGTATAATTTTTTTTAAACAATTTCAACAACCAAAAAATAGTTAAATATTACGGTAGGAAAAAATTAAATTTAATATGATAAAATCATTATTTGAATAAAGAAAAATATTTATGTTTGTTAGTGCTAATGTAGTCATGAAGATGGTTTATAGTGGTTAGTGTCGGACTCTGAATTTAGGGATTGTGGGTGTTTGAAAGGTCCAAACACGTACATTAATGTCTAAATCTTTAATGTTTCGTCTGAAAACTAAAATACAACAATGAATATGTATAACTTTTTTTTAACAATTCAAACAAAAAAATAGTTAAATATTACAGTAGGAAAAAATTAAATTTCATATGATAAAATCATTATTTGAATAACGAAAGTATCTATATTTGTTAGTGTTGAGATGGTTTATAGTGGTCAGTGGCAGATCCAGAATTTAGGGATCGTGAGTGTTCGAAAGGTCCGAACAAGCATATTGACGTCTAAAGCTTTAATGTTTTGTCTGAAAACTAAAACACTCACCTACCTTCTCAATTTACTGGTTGTTTATCTAAGTCTTATATCAATTTTTATACCTCTTTTTATATAATTATACCTAGTCTGATACGACTTTAATGGGGGCCGAAGCACCCCAAAATTGGCCTTAGGTCCACCATTGATAGTGGTGGTGATGGTTGATGTCAGTAGCTAACAATGGTGGTGGGGATAGTTACGATGGTGAAGGTGGTTGATGTTGTAGTGAATGACACAATATTGGTAGCTAATAGTTATAGTGAATTTGATTGATGTTAGTAATTAGTGTGTTGATGGTCGGAGAATGTATGTGTGGGTCGAAGATGGTGCTGATGGTAATTAGCGGTCATGCTAACAGTGATAGTGGAGGTGGTTAGTAGGAATTGACCACAGAGGTATACATAGTAAATCATGTCATTAACATATGACATACTATTCCTACTCTGATGAATACACTTTATTCATTATTATTCCTATTCTAATACACCTTGTTCATTTAATAGTATGACAAACCAAACCATCCATACAAAAAAAAGTCACCATAACTAATACACCCTAATTAATATCATTCTTATTCACCCCACCACACTACGAAACGACCACTTCATACTTGCGGCTTGTTCACTACGGTGTCAAATATTAGGATTCTAATAACACTCTGTTTAGATAGTGGTTTGCCATGATTTCGTAATGTACGATACAATATAGTATGATATCATATAGTACAGTACAATACAATGTTTGAATGACAATTTTTTTTGTTTGATTTGATGGTATAATACTGTATCGTAACGAATAAGTTTACTAAAATATCCCTAATTATTGTAAATTTTAAATTTATCAATAATTATTAAAATATCAAATCAAAGCTTCTAACGATTTAAAGAACCATTAAAATAAGTTAGTATTTGTAAATCGTTTTAGATTCTTTTAATGAAGGAGCTTCATGATTCTCATAAACCAAATATTCTGTAGAACTTTAATAATTTAGCAACCAAATTATGATCCATCACGTGTCCAGAAAAAAAAATTGTTATATTTAATTCCAATATAAGTGACCTAACTATATTTTAACTCTTATACAACCTCAACTGACAACTCAAGATTGCAAGTGGATGCAAAATGCAGAGGAGAACGCACAGGAGAAAAATGCACAGGAAAAATGAAAAAAATAAAAATGTAGGGTTGGAATTAATATAGGGTAAAATAGGATCTGAAATATTAAGTAAGGGCATACTCGAAAAAAGAAATAAGAAAACCATGAGATACCACCAAATCGGTGGTTTTAAAAATTAAGGGATTTCATGATTATCAAACCATGCAAAGATACTATACCATACCATACATTTTAAAAAACAATCAAAACAAACACGGTTCCCTTGGTAACTATACCATACCATACCATGGAAAACCACCATCCAAACAGGCACTAAGAAGCCAACGCCAATAGTGAAAGTTTCCATTTCGTGACGATTAGCAATCAAATGAAAGGGACAATTTTCAAAGCACAAAAGGACAAGATAGTGTCCCTCATTTCACATAAAATAGGCAGTGGGTCAAACATTCAAAACCTTGTTGTAACTAAACAAATATTAGTACTACTTACTTGCCTATAAAGAAATAACTGTTGTTCAATGAAAGACGGCACAACGACACTGGTAAAACTCCCTGACTTTCAACATTTTCAGTTAAAAAATATAGAAGTCCTCATCAGCATAACATCGAAATACGCTTACTATACAGGTCAGAATACCAACAATTCTTTTATCAAGTTGCACCATATTGCTTTTTGTATGATTTTGTCAAAGAATGTATAAAAATCTCTTCATTTTCAACGCGAACATCATACGTCTTTGATTACTTGACACAACATGAAATATAATATTTACAGTGCCAGCTTTTACCGATAAGAATGAAGAAGGTTCCTGTTATATATGTCGTGTTTTGTGGTGTGACCAACTGATTTTGATGAACAATCTTACTGTCTTAGTGATCCTGCCCCTCAACCATACATGAAATACATGAGAAACCTGCAACCGAAAAAGAAACAAATGGAAATTAAGAGTCCATCTATTTTCGTATCCCTCCAGTTTACTGATTTTATGTTTCAAGGAAACAGTGAAATGATTCTCAAGGCATTCCACTGAAGTTCTAAGATGACATAAACGTACCCAGCTAGTAGATAGTTTAATTATGTAACAGCCAGATTGAGTGTCACTGACCTAGTTCAAACAAAATGGCCAGACAATACGGATAAGAACTAGTCTATATAAATCCCAATTATCCATGTCGCTCCATTTAAACTAGTCTCAAGATATTCCATTTTGTTCATTTTTTTCCCTAAGTTTGCATGGATTTCAATAGATTGTAGGGCTTTCAAAAAGACTTCCTTCCATGTAACTCTTGGGTCTCGTTACTGCTTAAACACATTCAATAAATATATTCCCATACCTATGTCGACGTAGGACCGACCAAGGAATCTCAAGCGGCCTTCTTTCACCTTACCTTGTAAGCGTGCTACTTGCACCTTCAGCGGAATGTGATCTTGTAAAATCTTGTCTAACACACATCCATCTTAACAAAATGCATTTTCCAACACTCATCTTGTGGATGTGGTTGAAATTATGAGCTCAACATTTGCTCATTTATAGCATTGTTGGTCCTACAACTGTTTTATAGAACTGATGTTTCACTTTGATAGGTTTCCCCTTATCATATAACACTTTGATGATACTTCTTCATTACAGCTATCTTATATAATTCTCTATCAAATCTTCATCTATCATATCATTATCCTGGCTTTTTTTTTTTACCAGAAGTAAAGATAAAACGCCTGAGTGTAGATAATATGCATCAAATTACTGTCTAATCTCATCTTTAACTTCACTTTTCTGATACTAGCTAAACCTGCAGTATATATATATTCATCTTACTCCTCTAATAACAACATACCCAGTGTAGTCCCGCAAAGTGGAGTCCGGGGAGGATAGTGTGTACGCGGACCTTACCGCTGTTTCCGATAGACCCACCCCCCCACCCCCCAACCGCTCAAGACAAAAATAGTCTATCAGTCTTACTCCTACTTATCCTAAAATCAGTTTTCTTTAGAGCAATTTTGCATAACTCAAGCTTTCTACTAACACCATCGTTAGTCTAGTCAATTCATACAATATGGACAGCATACCATGCATCATGGATGAAAAATGGTTATAACCAGCTCTAATACATTAATTTAAATAGGTTTCTAGCATAGGCTCATAGATAGCCATCAATTGCCTCAATGATTATCATCATGTTCAGACTATTACCTTTATATTTGGTTTTGTTTTTAAATGATGGTGTCACTCTCATGAGCAAATAGCAACACAAAGTTAGTTGCTAATTGTAACAGTGCAGTAGATATTCAAATCAAAACCTGATACAAGGATGGCATCTTGAAGCAACTAATGGAAGTGAATGGGTAGGAACAAAGTTATTTACCAAAGGCGAGTGAAAATCAGAGATGAGAAATGAGAGGTCCATTTACACTCGTCATTTTTCAAAACCTTAGTTTATGGCTCTGGTTAGATAATCATTTAGAAAACTAAGGTGACATACCTTTAGGATCGCTATCTTGGGATGGAAGAATAAAGCAAGTTTACATGGTTTCTTACTGTGTATATATATATATATATATATATATATATATATATATGTATATATATATATGTTTATATATATATAAAAGCAAGCCTTTTGCATTTAGTGTCTTGTATCAAAAATGGGAACTGTAGAATCCAAGTAGAGATACTTACCTAAATATGTAGTATATTAGGAAAAAGGAAAGTACAAAGTAGCCAACAAGTTTGCACACTTTCCGATTTGATTTCTTTTCAAACACCTAAGAAAGAAAATGGGTTGTTAGACTAGCATTTTATAAAAAGGAAATTACAGGAAAACATAGCATATCCTGTAAGTATGCCAGACACAATCACAAACACACACGACATAAAAACATAATACATCAAGTGTGCTTACCATCTTGAATCGATCCATGGTTCCTGACATGATTCCTCTAGATGAATCCATCTCATTCCCCTAATGGAAATAATCCAAGAAAGGAAAAGTTAACAAATAGTGTACTAAAAAGATTCAAAAACTAGCTGGCTTATTGAAGAAGTTAACTAGTAGTTTGCAAGAAAGATTCACAAAACTAGCTGGCTTACCATTCGGTCTAGCATCCTGTTGTGGGTCTCCACCTCCTCATGAATGTCACCAGTTAACTGTTCAAGTGCAAATACATTATTAATGCCTCAAAGAACGTTTAAAAATTAATAAACTCCAAAACCGATATCATTAGTGCTTAAGAATATTACACGTGATATGACAATAGAAGAACAGCTTTCATTTACCTAGCACCGAGCATCATGTCATATATTAATTATGCACATACGCAACTTCAATAGGCAAAAGTTTTAAAATGCATACAATGAATGTAGCTTTCTAAGTGAAAGTAACACCAGAAATTTGAGAATGAATGATTAACCTCCAGAGGGTCAATAACACTGAGGACACATTGTTTCTCCAACTCCCTGATTTTCAGTCACTTGTATTTTTGTTGCCAGGAGAAAATACCATGTTGCATTAATTTTGGCCAAACATGGTGGAAGACAATGTATGACTCAAGCAGAGTCATGAGCACATCTTGTACTTAATTTTCGTCACTTAATGTTTATAAATGAAACTTTTTGACTTGTCATGAAAATAACAGAAGCATCAGACAATGTGATCCATAAGATGGCAATGAAGCCTACCCTCTGCCATCGACACAAACATGATATTGCAGTTAAATGACAAACTGTAGGTGAATAGTCAGAATAAAAATATGTCATCACATTGCAGTAATATGTCAACAATCTGGGACCATCCTTTGCTGACACTTCACATAAGCACTGAATGACAGCCCTTGAAGATGAACAGTAATTTTTCTCCTTAGCCAATGATATTTATAAGTCTGTAGTTAAAAAAAAAAATCCTAGGCACGACCAATTTGGTCAAGTAGGTTAAAGATAAGATGACAGGTATATATGCCATATTGCTCCTCGGAAGTCCTAACTTTTCTTTTTCTTTTTTCCACAGCAAATGTTCCCCTTAAATTCTACCCAAATTTTATGGCAGTTAGGCCGCAGGTCGAATTACATCTAAACTCAAAGATTTGTAGAGATAAATAATACTACTAAAAGTCATCCCTTCTATGCTTAAAGCAATGACTGAAGGGTTAGCGCTTCAAGAGTGAAGCCACCACTTCATGGAAGTGTGTATTTCAACAATGATGAACAAAGTAATCTCAACAGGAAGTGGCCTATTCTTTAGGTCTCACTTTCAAGGAGTTGGACTTGGACCAATATTGACATAAATACTGAAATTTGTCACCCCCTCTGTCCCAATTTATGTGGCGGTGCTTGACTGGGCACAGTGTTTAAGGAAAAATAAATACTTTTGAAACTTGTGATATAATAAGTAAACATTGTTGTAGCTATAAATCATTTCACTAAGGATAAATTGGGCAGTCTAAAATTAAACTATTTCTAACTTACGGAGGATCACATTCTTTTTGGAACAGACCAATATGGAATGAATGCCACATAAATTGGGACAAAGGGAGTATTTTGATTGTAATTTGAGCAATATAGTGCTTAATTCATATATATTTGGTATTTTTTAGTGTTGTGAAATGTGCTTCATTTCTACTATTACTATTCCTTATCTTAGGTTGTTTTATTTTGAGCCGGGGGTCTATCGAAACGGCCTCTCTATCTCACATTTGAGGTAGTGGTATGAACTGCGTACACTTACCCTCCCCAGACCCCAGTTGGTGGGAATATTGTTGAAGATGTAGAGAATGAGGTGGATTGAAAAGAAAACAGAGTAGACTTACTTCCATTTTTCTGTT
>NC_061113.1:15612710-15617693 GCF_002878395.1 Capsicum annuum | reverse complement strand
CCATTTCTAACTCTGCAAGAAGCTTACTGCTGTCTTGCCTAATTACATGGTATCAGAGTTTTACTCACTAGAAAACTAGTAGAGCAAGATCGGTTCTGGTGTATTGATATCTTTACGACAAGATCAAGAAATCTTGAATCAAGAATTGCAAATCTGCAAAAATGGTGAACCAAAATGCTGTTGTTGAGTCCGGTGAAGCATCCAGAATTACTCCCAGTTCATTGGACTATAATCATCCTCTCTTTCTCAGCCCTTCTGATGTAAGTGGCATACAAATAATCTCTTTTCAATTAAGAGGAGTTGAGAACTTCTCAATCTGGTTTAGATCCATGCGCATAGCTTTACTAGGGATAAATAAATTGGGCATTGTTGATGGAGCATGTTCTAAAGATAAGTTCTCCAATGAGTTAAGCAGTCACTGGGAGAGAGTCAATGCAATTGTGCTATCTTGGATCATGAACTCAGTTTCTAAAGCTCAATACCTGTCCCTGGGAGGAAGACTTACTTTGATCAATACAGTTCTTGATGCACTCCCGACCTACATGATGACCTTATTCCTCATCCTAGCAAGTGTGGTACAAAGGTTGGATAAAATCAGAAGGTCGTTCCTTTGGGAAGGTAACAAAACCAGGAAAGGGTTTCACCTAGCGAAGTGGAAAGTTCTCATAACCAGTAAAAAACAAGAGGACTGGGTATCAAGAACTTGAAGAATCAATGTAAAGCATTGAAAATGAAGTGGTTGTGGAGATATGCTCAAGAGTCACAAACTCTATAGAAAAGGGTGATCGGGCTGAAGTACGGGGATATGAATGGTTGGGTTACCAAAGAAGCTCCCAATCCTTATAGTGTAACTGTTTGAAGGTCAAGCAAGAATTGGTGGACTATAATGCAAAACCATGTCGCCATCAAAGTCTATGATGGTAACAAAACAGTCTTTTGGAAAGACCGGTGGTTAGGTAATAGGAGCTTTACAGAGATGTTCCCAGACTTGTTTGCTCTAACTCAACAACAAAACAAATCTGTAGCTGATATGTGGTCTCCACAAGGTTGGGATTTAAGCCTTAGATGAAATTTGAATGATTGGGAAATCCCACGAATGGTGGAACTCCTTAAAGTTCTTCAATCATTTGAAGGTTTTAAAGAGGAAAAGGATATACTTTGGTGGAATGAACATCACAAAGGGACATATAAGGTCAACTCTGGATACAAGCTACTAAATAGAACAACGCTACAACATAGCAGTTGGCCATGGAAACAAAGCTGGAAAACAAATACCCCCCTGAAAGTTGCGTGCTTTTCATGGTTGTTAGCGAAAGAGGCTGTGTTAACACATGAAAATTTGAGAAAGAGGAATATAATTCTAGTCACACATTGCTGTCTATGTGGAGAGGCAGCTGTGACGGTGGGACATTTATTTTTGCATTGCAAAGTCACTGACCAACTATGGAAGATCTTCATCAATCTCAGAGGCATACAATGGGAAATGCCTAGAAAGATTGTTAACACTCTATCTAGTTGGGAGGAAGGTAGGAAGGGAGCAAAGAACTTGAAATATTGGAGACCTATTCCATCTTGTATTTGGTGGACTGTTTGGAAGGAGAGAAATGCAAGAAGTTTTGAAAGCAAAAGTAAATCACTTCAGAAGATTAAGACTAATTGTATTGTGCTTTTATGTTTTTGGTGTACAAAGAATTCCCCTGTAGAAGTTGAACACATCCTAGAAGTTTTAGAAGCTAGCTAGGAGAGAGCCTTTTTCTTGTTTTGTTTTTCTATCTTCTTTTAGCTAGACGCTCAATCTGTAAGGGTTTTCTGAACTACCTAAGTGCTGGTTTATAATACAAATGTTACCTTATCAAAAAAAATTATGTATGCATCTGTGGCTAGTGTTGTCTGGAATGAGCTATTTGAAAGGTTTAACAAGGTTGATGGGGCAAGAACATTCAATCTGCACAAAGAAATAGCCACATTGTCGCAAGGAACTGCCTCAGTGTTTGTGTATTTCTCAAAACTTAAAGATTTATGAGAAGAATTTGAGGCTCTTGTGCCTGCACCTAGGTGTGAATGTGGTAAGTTAAAGGAGTATGTGTTACGTTTGCAAAAGCTGAAACTATTTCAGTTTCTTATGGGTCTAAATGAGTTATACACACAAGCAAGAAGACAAATATTGCTTATGACTCCTCTGCCAAATGTAAACCAAGCTTATGCAATGATAATTAGTGATGAAAGTCACAAATCTATCGCAAACCAGGCAGGGATCTTGGGAATGAGTGCTGCAGTTAGTGCTAAAAACCTTGAGATAGCCATGTATGCAAGAAATGGACCATGTGGAAGCCACAGTCAGAAGTTCAAGAAAAATTTCACCCTGCAGTGTGATTTCTGCAAACTCAAGGGGCATACCAAGGAGAACTGCTGAAAGATAATTGGCTATCCTCAAGATTACAAGGCTAAGAAGAAGTTCAGACATGAAGGGACTAACACAGCTTACAATGTGTCTGTGGGTCATCATGAATATCCAGTGGATCAAAGTGGCTATGATCAGTATACAGGTCAATGCTCTCATTCTAAGTCTCTGCAGAAATGGTCTACTAAGGATGCAGGATAACCACTAGTGTCTGATAGTCAGCTGGAGCAATTAAGTCAGATGGTAAATGCAGCATTTACCAAGGAACAATATGAGCAAATCTTGCAAATGATCAACAAGAACAATTCTGTCAACACACCTAATGACTCTGCAAATGTAACAAGTACAGATATTTCTACTTGCTTAGCTTCTTTTGATTCACAGAAATGGATTATAGATACTGGTGCTACTAACCATATGGTTAAGGACTCAGAGCAGTTACTTAACAAGAGTGTTACAGAGTTGGAAAAACCAAAGAGGGTATATCTACCAAATGGTGACACTACAATAGTCACACATGTGGGAACTAGTTGCTTATCAGAAGGAAATAACATCACAGATGTCTATCACATTCCACAGTTTACATGTAGTCTTTTGTCAGTGTCACAAGTGACTAAGAAATGGCATTGTTCAGTGAATTTCTATCCTGATTTCTGTGTTTTCTGTGTTTTCCAGGATTTTTGTACTGGAAAGGTAAGGGGGATTGGTAAGCTTGATGGAGGTTTATATCTGCTTGTAGATCATTCAAGGAAAGAAGTTGCAATAGCAACTAAAGCATCTAGTGAACCACTTATGGAAAGAACTCAGGCTGAAATGGATTTGTGACATCAAAGGCTGGGACATGCATCAACCAGTGTGTTGAAAAGAGTTATACCTCAAGAAATTCAAGTAATAGAAGATAGAATAAAGCAATGTAGTATCTGTCCTAGTGCTAAACAAACTAGGTTACCTTTTCTGTCTACTAACAGTCAAAGTACATGTTTTGATCTTGTGCAAATGGATGTGTAGGGACCTTACAAAGTACCAACTATGAATGACAACAGATATTTTCTAATAGTGGTCGATGATTTTTCAAGATTTACTTGGATATTTCTGTTAAAGCTTAAATCTGATGTTTGTATTCAACTATAACACTTTCTTGTGTATGTTAAGACTCAGTTTGAGAAGACCATCAAAGTGATCAGGACTGATAATGGTACTGAGTTTGTCAACTCAGTATGTAAAAATTTGTTCTAGGAAAATGGCATAATTCATCAAACTACATGTGCATATTTTCCTCAGCAAAATGGTTTTGCTGAGAGAAAACACAGGCACATCCTAGAGGTGATAAGAGCTATCAGGTTTCAAGCTGAAATTCAAATCCCTGTATGGCCTCAAACATGCACCAAGGCAATAGAATACCAAGCTATCAGAGGTTTTGGTAAGATCCCACTTCATTCAGAGTTAATATGATCCATCTTTATATATCAGAAAGACAAAAAGACAACAGAAGGAGTCATTCTTGTGCTAGTGTATGTTGATGACATGTTGATCACTGGAGACAGTCTAAAACTAATAGAAGAGACCAAGACAATTCTACACCAAAACTTCAAGAAGAAGGACCTAGGTAAGCTGAGATATTTCCTTGGAATAGAGTTTGCAAGGTCTGACAAAGGAATATTAATGCATCAGAGAAAATATGCATTAGAATTACTATCTGAACTAGGCTTAACAGCAGCCAAGCCTGCAGCTACTCCTATGGACTACAACATCAAGCTAACATCTAGACAATTTGATGAGCATGTCAAACAAAGACAGACTACTGATGATCCACCAGCCAATCAAGGTGCTAATAAAAAATTGATTGGTAAGTTGTTGTACTTAACAATGACAAAACCAGACATAGCCTTTTGTGTTCAAACACTAAGCCAGTTCCTTCAAGATCCTAAGAAGTCACACATGGAGGCAGCATTCAGAGTGGTGAAGTATGTTAAAGGTCAACCAGGTCAAGGTGTGTTATTGTCTAGTGGCTCAGATAATAGAGTGAGTGCCTACTGTGATGCAGATTGGGCATCCTGCCCTCAAACTAGAAGGTCTGTGACTAGCTACTTTGTGAAGATTGGAGAATCAGTAGTGTCCTGAAAATCAAAGAAACAAACCACTGTATCCAAGAGCTCAGCTAAGGCAGAATTTAGAACTCTTGCAGCAGTAACAACTGAACTGATATGGATTCTAGGTCTGATGAAGGAGATTGGAAGTAAAGTGGTGCTACCTATGGATGTGTTCAGTGATAGCAAGTCTGCTCTGCAAATAGCAGCAAATCCAATATATCATGAGAGGACAAAACATATTGATATTGATTGCTTCTTTATAAGGGAGAAAATTGTTCAAGGAATAATCAGGACTCACTATACTGCAACTCAAGATCAACCTGCAGACATGCTGACTAAAAGACTGACAAGAGCACAACAAGTTCATCTCAATATCAAGCTAGGAATCTGTGACATCTTTACACCTTCCTAGCTTGAGGGGGAGTGTTGAAGATGCAGAGAATTTGGTGGATTGAAAAGAAAACAGAGTAGACTTACTTCCATTTTTCTGTT
>NC_061113.1:15582207-15609710 GCF_002878395.1 Capsicum annuum | reverse complement strand
CCATTTCTAACTCTGCAAGAAGCTTACTGCTGTCTTGCCTAATTACAAATATACTAGGTATGTTGTTATTGTTGTTGAAATGTTCTTCATTTCAAAGAATTGTGTAATTCAGTTCGCGCGTTTCGTTTCAACCACAGCGGACCTCGTCGTTTTTGCACTTTACCCTTTTAAATATAATGTTGATAAACTTACTTAAGTGCACCACCACCAAGGTCCAAGGATCATGTACAACATAACTAAGTGGTCATTTGGTTTGCGGGATTACAAAAGTTAATCAGTATAAGATCCTGCAAAAAATAATATAATGTTTGATTGGAGGGATTGGGAAACATAAAATATAACCCCCAATACTAATGTAACATTTGGTCGGGGTAAAAAATAATATCCATATTAAGTGGTGCGCAAATTTGTGCATTAGTTTGTCTAAAATGTAGATGAGGAACATGTGCACAAACAATACTAAGATAAAAGTATTTGAGGACAACAATATCTTAAAGTAAGCTACTCCTACATGATATTCCCTGTATCATTATTCATCACAAAACAATACTTACTCTATTGTTTACCACACAATAATCTATTTATTATTATCAACCCTTACATTATAAATATTTCATTTGCATTATTAATTTACAATCCACACATAACTAGAATGTGACCCCAACTCAAACAGTATAAACTTTTCATACTTTTTGAAAGTTCTGCTTAATATCAAAGGCAATGAAGCTTGCACAGAAACCACAGCTACTCAGTGGACTATATGCTCTAAAATAAAGAGATGGGGTAATAAGAAAATGGGAGTAAGAAGATAAAGAACATTGCAAAACTTACTTTCTTTAAAAAGCTGACTCTGTCATGTAAGCTATCCACAGCTTTGCCATTGTCTCGTTCATCAAGATCACGGGGATAAGAAGATGAAGCCCTTATACCACCCTCCTCAATACTATCATAGTTATCGAAGAGAGCAGCTCTATAGGCTCGATGATCCCTGTGGACCAAGAAGTTCAGATGCAATTTCTAAGGCCATGAAACAAGAACAAAAGAGACTTCTGATATTAGTACATGTGCTAGCAGTCAGTAAGGTAACTACATCTATGTCTTTGCAATGTATCTCATTGTACAAGAGTCCCCTAGGATGATAAAATAGACCAATCATGGCAATAAGGCCTTCAATGAATATAGATGAAGTCAAGACTTGTATTGTATCCGTTTCTTTTAATATAATTAATTTTGAAGTAGAGGCAAGAAAGAGCTTTTTATATGCAGATACAAGAATTGTACAAGTTTAACGTCTAGATAACATGAATTAGATGTGATGCCTTTATTTTGCAATATCAGGAGAAATCCCTGGCACAAATTGCTTGCAGCACGAGTGCACACCCTAAAGAAGAAACAATTCATACCACATCCTTCCCCCATAGAGGGAATATATTTGATCGAATTTTGACTTTTCAAAATCAATGTTGCATGGATCATCTGCTTGCCTACATCTACCCATGTTGAAAAGTTGAAATATGGATATGGCCAACGGGTACGTCATGTGAATTCTTCAAATTACACTATAAATTAGCAAAAACTGAACATTCCTATACTAAATACTTAAATCTAGCTGTATTTGATATGTACCTATAGCTTGGTCCATGTATCACAGCTCAAAGTATATTAACAAGCATTAGAGATCTACCAGAAATCTTGACAACTAGCTGAAGTGTCCAAAAATATCAATCAACTATGTCAATCCCAAACCAGCTTGGATCGACCATATTACTCTATATCCATAAAATAATTTCTGAAAATCTATGATTTCAGTACATAATTTTCACACTTAAAACATTCTCTTTCAGAGTAGTCAAATACATACTAGGCATGTTCCCCAGAATGTCAAAGTCCAAACCAGATATTGCTACTTCAAGTACATCTTGTTTTTCTCTTTTTGTCATATACCCCTCTTCAAATGTCCAAGTTTTTCTTAGCAGCAAACATCAGACACACAGCAAAAAGAGCATTCACTTGCCACATAAGAAATTTGATCATAAAACTAAAATGTGTGCTTTCTTATATCGTCCATCTTCTAACCCCAGTCAAGCTTCAATCATATGTCACAATACGCCCTCCGGACATCCAAATTATTTCTCAAATTACACATCATGAAATCTATGTCAATGCAATTTAACTGGCATCTTAATCAATCAGATTGTCAGAATCGTCACTTATTCTTCCTGGGCATCTAGCAAAAATCTCAACATTGGTAGGCTGGTTTTAAGCATCTATACACTATTGTCAATTGATTTCCTCCTTCAAACTAGACAAGTTCCTGTTTTGACACTCTTTGAAATAAGTATTTCAGCTACTCTCAATATGTTCCTGACACCAAGATGTTCGTAACTTCCCTAGCAATGATTTAACGTGAGCCAATTAAATTGATATCTACCTATCTTTTAAGAAGCAGCAAACTGGAGCCACAACAAACATGTCAAACTGCAAAAGGTCAGATGAATGTACCACTAAATAGATATTCCCTCCATCCCAACATTTTCTCTCCTTTCCTTCTTTGATGTCTGAACATTGTTGCTTTTACCAAAGATAGAACTTTTCATTCCATAACTACCATAATCGCATAACATAAGGTCAAGGGCATGATTCTCAAAAGCCTTTACTCATGCAAACTTCCAATTCTTAACTTTGTGAAAGATCTAAAGTGCCATTACTTATGACTTGTGGAAGATACTATGAACTGAGTGCAATTGCACGTTAATCATTGAATTTAAAAAAGAAAGATGACATGCCATTCACATTGACACCAGACAGAAGGCTTGTGTCTCATGGTATCTCCATCAGCAGATACGCCATATAATGACTCATTTTCCAGTCTCAGCAAAACTCCAAATTGCAGTTAGCAAAATGGCGTACAAAAATCACACTATCGAGTCAAGAACATTGGTCCGAAATAGCATAAATCGCAAAGTGGAACATTCACTTGGCATATAAGAAATGAGATCATGATAACTAAAATGCAATGCTTTCTTTTCTTATGTCTTCCATCTTCTAACCCCAGTCTAAGTCTCAATTAATGTCAAATATGCCCTCCAGATATCCAACTTATCTCAAAATTACACACCATGAAATCTATGTCAATGCATTTGAACTGAATCTTAATCCATCAGATTGTCGGATTCGTGAACTATTCTTCCTGTTTTGACATACTCTTCGAAAGAAGTATTTCAGCTACTCTCAGTATGTTCCTGACACCAAGCTGTTCGACTAACTTCCCTAGCCATGATTTAACATGAGCCAAAAAATAACAGGGGCATCTGCCTATCTTTTAAGAAGCAGCAAACTGGAGCCAGAACAAACATGTCAAAATGCAAAAGGTCAGATGAATGTGCCACTATATAGATAATCCCCCCATCCCAGCATTTTCTCTCCTTTCCTTTTTTGACGTCTACCAAAGATAGAACTTTTCATTCCAAAACTACCATAATCACATAACGTTAAGGTCAAGGGCATGATTCTCAAAAGCCTTTTATATATAAGGGCAATAGTGAACTCATGCAAACTTCCACTTCTTAATTTGTGAAAGATCTAAAGTGCCACTGATAGAAACTAGGATGCAGAAGAGATAGAGAAGGAAATATTACTGGTTAAATAAAGTGCATGGATCTTAAACACTATATTAACCAATAACCAAGTCCGTATGGAGTGGACAAATCTCCAGATATAAAGACAATGATAATATTTTTATGATAATATTTTTCTTCTGTCTTTAGAACTCTACCAGATTCTCCTCCTATTTAAACTCAGACATAAGCAGTTACTGTTGTAGATAACTCACAACTACTAATAGATAACTACTAACAACGACTAATAGATAACTGCTTCTATCCTATCTGAAACTAAGGAACTAAATTACATTATCTTCATATGTTAAAGCAGCAGTCTTACCAGTGCATTCCCCCTGAAAAATCACCTTGTCCTTAAGGCGAAAAGAAGGATACTGTGTGTTCTCCTCTTGCATTAATTCCAAAGATACAAACGTTCCAAGTTTGCAGCGATGACCTGGGGCAAACTTGCATCCACAACGATAGCATAGGCCTTTTTCTTGGCGAATTTGTTGTTCAGAATTTAGATGACGAATGTTTGGAAGCGATGATTGTTGAAAAGAGTGTACTGGTTGACGAGATGACTGAAAATTAAAGGATTCTTGAACCATTGGAGAGGAAGTTCCAATTGATGAAGGTCGTGATATAGAAGGCCAATCGGTTACCTTACTGGACTGATTAGTTTCATGTTTTCCTTCATATTCTAGAGCCAGACTCATTGCCTTATACACAGATGGAGGCTTGTGAATCATAACTTCCACGCGAAGGTCTTCTTTGAGCCCACTAAGGAAAACTCCAAGCAGACAGTGTTCTGGCCAGTTTTGCACACGGGCTGCCCGTTTTGCAAATTCTTGCCTATACTCAAACACTGATCCAGTCTGTTGGATTCCACACAGGAGTTCATCTGGATTTTGAAACTCAACGGGTCCGTAATTTTCTTGCATAACTTTAACCAACTCATCCCAGTAATAGATGGTTCTCTCACTGTTGATCCAAGCAAAAAGATCTAGTGCATCTCCTTCCAAAGACATTGAAGCCACATCAACCTTACAATCATCAGGTGTTTGATAATTTTGAAAATATTTCTCCGCTTTCAGAATCCAACCTCTGGGATCTCCCCCCCCCCCCCTCATACTTTGGAAATTCCATCTTCGTGTGAGGACGCCGATAAGTTTCTTGATGCTTCCAAGTGCTTTCAACGTCACCTTCTTCCGGTGAAACTTTAGATTTTCCTCGTTGATTCTGACTGTTTTGTGTTTTTAATGCAGCCACATCAGCAGCCAAAGCATCCATGGCTTCCAATTTTGCTGCTATAGTAGTCAGTTGTTGGCTGATCTGATCAGTAGTCGACATGATAGGTTCGCTATGGGAAGAGCTAGCCCGTGTATTAACCATGACAGATCTTACTGCTCTGATACTAATGATAGAAACTAGGATGCAGAAGAGATAGAGAAGGAAATATTACTAGTTAAATAAAGTGCAATGATTTTAAACACTATATTAATCAATAACCAAGTCCGTATGGAGTGGACAAATCTCCAGATATAAAGACAATGATAATATTTTTCTTCCGTCTTTAGAACTCTACCAGATTCTCCTATTTAAACTCAGACATACGCAGTTACTGCTGTAGATAACTACTACAGATAATTACTGACAACTACTAATAGATAACTGCTTCTATCCTATCTAAAACTAAGGAACTAAGTTACATTATCTTCATATGTTAACGCAGCAGTCTTATCAGTCTTATCAGCCACTACTTATGATTTATGGAAGATACTATGAACTGAGTGCAATTGCACGTAAATATTTGAATTTAAAAAAGAAATATGACATGCCATTCACATTGACACCTGGCAGAAGGCTTGTGTCTCGTGGTATCTGCACTAGCAGAGAGGCCATATAATGACTCATTTTTCTAGTCTCAGCAAAACTCCAAATTGCAGATAGCAAAATGGCGTACGAAATCACACTATTGAATTTAGATCATTGGTCCAAAATAGTATAAACCTCAAAGTGGAGAATTCAACTCACTTAACATATTTAACCTCTTCAGTGATTGAGTTTATATATATATATATATATTTGATAACCGTGAAGTCCAAGCCAGCTTGCGTGCATGTCGTCTAATTCCACGGGATACATGCCACCTCATATATTTGATAACCGTGAAGTCCAAGCCAGCTTGCGTGCATGTCGTCTAATTCCACGGGATACATGCCACCTCCCAACTGCAACAGGTACCAGTTAACTCTGTCCACCAAAGCCAGTTAACTCTGTCCACCAAAGCTAGAATAGATGGGAAGAAATCACCTAGTGTTTGTCTCTATTGGGAATTAAACATGAGACTGGTGCTCAACCCAACTTTATTGAACCACTAGGCGACACCCTTGGGTGCAGTCAAATATATTTTAACAACTCAACTGTCCTATGTCAACTTTTTATATTAAATCCTCTACGATGATTATTGCTGCAATTAATAATCTTAACCGAGTTATGTGAAAACCTTGATATTATAATTTCACCAAGTCTAGCACAATTAGAGAGGGAACCAGAAAAGCACCAGCTATAGCTTTAACCTGAAATGGACCGATAAACATTCTATTCTTTCTTCAAGTTTAGTGATTGCGATATCCTCGGGCGAACTTTCGTGCAGACTAACTCTCCTTCCCATTCTCGTTGGACTAGGGACTTCAAATCCTCACGTCATAGCCCCAACGAATCGAACTGATCAATTTGGTTTTCGTATTGAGATTCTTTGTTCATTTTTAATGTCAATTAACTTGAATGGAGAGTCATAATATCACTGTAATTGCAAAATCAATAATCCCAATAGCATTTGAGAATGTTAATTACATGAGATAACCCCCTAATTTACTGCACTATCTTGAACTAACGAATCTCTCTGGCAGGAGAGAAGCTTGTACTACACATTATCATCAGTTCTCAGAGATTTTTCAATACATTTAACAAAAAAAAAAATACCTAGTGGGGTTGGGGAGGCTAGAGTGTACGTAGACCTTACCACTACCTCAGAGGTAGAGAGGTTGTTTCCAATAGACCCTCGGCTCAAGAAAAAACAGTTCAAAGCAGTCCAAAAAGAAGTAACGCAAGTGAAAGCATAACAAAGTATACTGTGAAGAAACTACAATAAAACAATACGATAAAGTACAAGAAACAGCAGAAAGAAACAGAAATCAAAAGGCAAGAAACTACAAGAGCAATACTATGACATCTAGTATAGACGGATAGCGAGACAATGCACTACTACCTACTAACCTTCTACCCTAATTTGTGTCCGCGACAACCTCCTATCTAAGATCATTTAATCGACAAGCTGAAATCGCGTCATCTCCTATCTAATCACCTCTCCCTTATACTTCTTCAACCCGCCTCTACCTCTCTTAAAACCATTCAAAAACCATTCATAGCTAAATTCTCACACCTCCGAATTGTATAAAAAAATGTAATTTGTACTACAGATTATGTACTTCAAAGATTTTGTTTTTCAGCTTAATTAATTAGGGCATCAATGTCACATTCACCAAAAATTAGATACCTTGACTCTATCCATCATTCTTTTTGACAGGAGAATATTCTAAAGTACAAATGCACGATAATACAGGAATAGTCCAAATACTTCCATTAACATACATTCAAGTTCACAAATTACCTTCCAATGGCACATATATACTCCCTCTATTTCAATTTATTTGTTTTATTTTTTATTTGTCCGTTTCAAAAAGAATACCTCATTCCTTTCCCAGTAATTTTCTAATTCCAACTTTTCACACGTCACGCTAACAACAACAAAACTAAATGATATTTTGATACGTTCTGAGTTATTTTTATATTAAGACGACAAAATACAAAAATATTTTACTTTGTTAAAACTCCGTGTCAAGCCAAAACTAGATAAAGGAGTATATACATGTGGCGAATGCTTGTATATATAAATAAATGTAGTAGTGGAACAGAGAATCGAAGCGACTGACCTGCGATAACTCATTGGAGAAATGGAAGATTCTAGAATCCGGAAGTAGAAATCGATGATTGGAACAAGGAGAAGTGCATTTTGTGGCAGCAAAGTGCAGATCGGGAAATTTTATGCAGGCGAAAAAATGCAACTTATTTGAGTGATAAGTTGGAAATGTTGGAAATGGGAAAAGCAACTGAAATTTGAGTTACAAATGGCCTGTCATGTTGCGTGTCGGTGCGAGAAATTGGCCAATTCCCTAATATTTACTTAAATTTTTAAGTTATTTGTATTTATTAAAATTTATATCTATATATCTATAATTTATAGTACTGTCGTGTCACCTCTATACTGGATCTGCGGCCGTAGGTGCCACTGTCCGAATTCCAATAAGTACTTGTGCCGCACCTGTACCCGCAGGTTATCAAAGTGCGCACGCAGATCGCCCAACAGCGCGAAACATTGTGTCTTTTACCTCGAAGGGTCGCATCCCTTCGAGATGCGTTGTGTATGCGTTTGCATGGCGTCCGAAATGCGCCCGCACATGGAGAAAAATATTTCTATCAGATTCTTTGGATTAAAATTTCACTTGTTCATCAAGTTTCAAATAAATTTTGTCTAAAAAAATAGATCTCATCGATTTCCAAAGCCGAAGCCGAGCGAGGATAATGACGGCGTGAGGCACCACCTTGTTTTTGCCTTACTATCCAAGTGAAATAAATGTTCCTAATTATAAACATTTAAAAATTCTCTTCTCCCACCAATGTGGGAGAATTAGTGAACTTTCCATTAAAATAGTATACTTTTCATTTTAGTGAGTTTATTTTCCTCCACTATTTTTTTCCTCCATTTTCCATTCATACATACACCTTGAACCCAACAATATGTTTAAAAGATTTTGAATTTAATTATTGTATTCATTTCTATTATTTAAACAAATACCGCATTTAATATAACGTTTGAAATCATTAAAGTGACGTACACGCGCGAGGCACATACACCTAAATTAGTAAGTCTAAATTATACTCCCTCCGTCTTATTTTATGTGTCTTCATTATTTTTTTTTGGTCCGTCCCCAAAAAAAATGGTCATATATTTCCTTAGTTGGTAACAATTTAAAGATACAATTTTACTTTTATCCTTATTGATCTCATTTAATTAAAGATAGTAATAGCATATTTTTAATAAAAGATAATTTGATAATATCACCAAGTATTTCTTTATTTCTTAAACTCCGTGCACAGTCAAAGTATGTCACATAAATGGGACGGAGGGAGTATATGTTGGGTGTGTCAACCAAAATCCCACATTGGTAGCTGAAGGAATTGAAAAGCTATAAAGTGTAGGATCTCTTAATGATACGAGGCCTTTTGAAGAAAATGGCACGAAGTTGATCTAAAGCGAATAATATCACACCATATAAGAGTGTCTTTGAGTTGATGTGAGCCTAACAATTGGTAACAAAACCAAGGTTTAGCGAGATGAGTATGAGATGTGGCGGAGTGATGGGGTGTTAGGCTCGATTCGATAACCTTACAAGCTTGGAGATGCACACACGAGAAGAATTAGGTTGCGTGACTTCGGTTGCCATAAATACTTAGACGATATGATTGGTACACAGTAAATCTAAATAACCTGTGGATCGTGGTAATTGGAATAGGCCACATGAAACTTCGTTCGAAAAGGGAGATTGTTAAGTATCTCGGTGACCCGTGGATCATGGTAATGGGCCACGTGGGACTTAGTTCGAGAGAGAGATTGTTGGGTGTGCGAAGAAAAGTCTCACGTTGATAGCTTAAAAGAGTTAAAATTTACATACAAGGTGTAGGATATCTTAATGAAGGCGTCAACCTATTTGAGATAATGAAGAATTTTGGGGAGAAACTTTATCTGAGTGTTACTCTATGTAGAGACAAAGATTTAATAGAAAGGTTTTAAAGACGGAGATGAAAGTTGTTGAAGACTAAGTGCAGAAGGTGGAACAAATTTATTTTATAAGAAATTAAGGCCAGGGGGGAGAATTTTTGAGTGTTTGTCTTGACTTTCTTATCATAATTGGATTTTCCTTTAGATACCATAATTGATACATATTCTCAATATTTGGCTAATCTCTGTTCTTATAGGAAAAGTTATAAATTCTATAAATGGAGACTCCTTTCTTCTAGTTTGGTAGCATTCACGATGTAGTCCTAGGGGTTTTGGAATTTGTATAGGGAGGAGAATTTGTGAGTCACAAGTGTTACGATGTCACTTGTGTGAACCTCATTTATTCCGAGTGAATTGTCTGATGTTGTCTCTCTCTATATTTATATTTTATTTTATATAGTGGATTGCTCATCTCCTTATGTGGACGTAGGTCGATTGATCGAAGTATGTTAAATTATTGTGTCTCTTTTGGTGTATTTCTCGCATGTCTTCTTATGTGGCATCTTTTAAGATATGCTTTCTTAGCTTCTGCATGACACCTAATTATTTCGAATCCAATAACTGATATCAGATCACAAATTTAGCGAGATGAGTATGAGGATGCGGCAGAGCGATGTGTGTGGTGCTCGATTTGCTTACCCTTACGACCTTGAAGATGCACACATGAGAAGTAGTTGTAGGCTTCGGTTGCCATAAATACTCAGCAATATGGGTAGCACACAGTACAGTTAATCTCGATGGCTCCGTGGATCATGATGATGGACCACATGCAACTTAGTTCGAGGGAGAGATTGTTGGACACAATACAATGAATCTCGAAAATTGACCCATGGATCATGGTGATGGGCCACCTGAAACTTAGTTCGAGGGAGAGATTGTTAGGTGTGCGAATCAAAGTCCCACATTGATTAAGAAAAATAATGCTTAACATAATTATTTTACCTCACTACCCCTATTAATTGATGTAAATAATATAATTGATGGTGAACATGCTCAACCACTTGAGCAAGCCTCCGCTATCAACTAAAATATTTTCCTATTTGATACTTATAAAATTTTGATAGTGAAACATGGGAACAATACATTAAGGTGCTCTTGTTGAATTATAGAATTTTAACACAAGCATCAAAAGTTCTTTTTTAAATTTTAATATTCAGTCAATATATATATAGTATTGTCGTGAATGAGGTATTACCAATTATATTTTTAAGAAGAAGCTCCACTTCAAAACTTAAAAGACTACTAAAATACATTGTAATGCTCTTTAAACATATATGTTCCACTAAAATGAATCAAAGAGTTCAAGTATCTTGCTTGGAGTTCTTTCCTATGTTAACTGGAGCAAATAAATTTCAAAACAAGAAAACAAGATGAAGAATATAAGTTCTTTTTTTCTTTTTACCCTTTCTAATGAGTTATTACACCTCTATGTCACTCAAGTATCACAATGTCTCCATATTCTAATTTTTCATTTTCTGTTCTTTTTTAATGTCAACCTCTACTTCATCTAAGTTTCTGGCAAAAAAACTTTGCTACACAATTTTGATGGTAAGCGTTTGATCCTAATAAGTGATAACAGAGTCAAGTTATGATTCGATTCCGAAGAGCAACATATTCCATAAGGCAGGGGCTGGAAGGAGGATTATTGGTTAACACCAATATCATATTCATGCCTATGGCAAGGCCTACGAGGAGGATGGAGTTGTCCAAGTGGGAGTCATGATCGAACATGAAGCCTGCTTAGTGAATTTAGTTAAGAAATAAAATTGTACCCTTACTATCAACTATAATATTTAGCATTGTGACAAGTGTTTGATCCTAATCGGAGATTTTCTTTTCTCAACTATAATCTTGCACAAAATATGACAAAACAAGGAGCTCAAACTTCTAGTTCTCATTGACAAGAACTAAACATGCCTACTACTAGTTCAAAGAATGACATTTGATCATAAGAACAAACTGACCTACAAACTTTTAATCCAACTTAAGGATGATAAAAACTATTTTGAGCAAATTATTGTGATAACATACAGTGAAACTGAAACATTGTCTCCACAAAAGTAGGGGTAAGGTCTGCGTACATCCTACCTTCTTCAAACCTCACTTGTGAGATCATACTAACCGTGTTGTTGTTGTAGAGTGGAACATCATAAAGAATTTCTGTGACATAAGCACTATGGCTAATCTTGGAAGAAATGCCTGCTCTAGTAGAACTCTTCATGTTTGCAAATATCTTCAGTCTCAATTACATAAACTAACTTAACAGATTGGATGTCCATTCAGTACTCTGGATTTCATTCATCATTCTAAGGTTCTTGCTGACAAATTTTCGATCTAAAATAGACAACAGATCAAATGGAGCAGTAATAATCCGTAGAGTATGTCAACCTAACGATAGAAATGGATAACAAATAATGACGTCTATTCTGAAGACGAAAAACATATACAACTTAAACTGCAACTAAGTGGAGGTGCACAAATATGTACTCTTTGAAGTACTTACTTTTCAATAAGTTGCGATGAAATATCTAAATGATCAACTTCAGAGAGCCAGACATTCAGGTAGTGTCTGGATCTTTGATGTTGATATCGTGTCAAACTATATTCTAAACTATCGTACAAACGGATCAAATTAAAAAATTACCACACTAAGCGCTCCAATGTTAACAATGTGATCAAGAATGAAAAGAACCTCCGAATTGCAGTTGCCACTCCATACAATCTTCAAAATCAATGCTGCTGTTACAGTCCAACAAAGCATTTTGCTGTTGCTCAAACCGGCATATGTAGTTTAATCCAATAAGCAGCTCACAAATTACTGCCTCCATCTTCTGACAATCGGCAAAATACAATGTCTGAAGCAGGAGAACGTTAGTTCTCTTAACAATCTGCTGCTGCTCAAAATTTCGCTCGCTTTGCCACCTGATCATATTATGTGCTAAAGGCGCAAGCCATTTGAGTATCTCTTCAAGCCTCTCTTTCCAATCATGCGCAAGAGGGGCATCATATATGGCTAAACCTTTCATATAAGATCTCAGACTAGCCTTCAACGTCTTCCTTAAGCTTGTCGGTAACATTTGATATAGATCATCTCTCCCCTCGTCACCAACCAGATGTGGGTACTGGAGCAGCTTTTCTACGACGATTATCACATTTGCATAATGCAGGGCTAAAGCAGAGCCGCCAACTGTTGTGGGAGGAGCATACAACGTTATCCTACTTTTGGGACCATGTTTTGCAGCATCAGACACACAACTCTTTAGTTGTCTAGCATCCCCGGTGAAACGGACACTACCAGGTGACCTATTAAATGAACCTGAAATGCTAGATTGCTCCCTCTTCGTGCCACTTGAAACACTACAACATCCAGATCTCTGACTACTTCTGTCATCAGTCCCAAGATCATTGTCGAAATCCATTTTTGAACCAGAACTAAAGCTTAGACATTCCATGAATAGCCTCCCAGGTCCCATTCCACAAGCAAAACTGAAATTCTCACTACCAAATAAGCTCCCTTCATTTCTTCCAACCTTAGTTTGAGCGTTATGGCTCATGCTCCTCTTTCCCGACACCCCTCTCTCAATTGACCCTGACCGATAGATTCCATTGCTATTCCTTAAAACAGGCTTCTTGAATTCACCATCCATGACTTCAACCTTGCTATCTGCAACAATTACACCAGACTTCTCACTGAATCCTTCTCTCTTAGCATTGCCAAAAACCGCAGTAATCCTAGCATAGACTGTACAAACAGTCCTAGCCAACAGTTCAACAACTTTATCATAAGTTTGATTCCAAAGTGAAACATCTTCTAAATGCCTCACATCTTGTTTCTGCCAAGCCAACTTTTGCTCAAATGCCTTCCTACTCTCCTCATGCTGATTCTGCTGAAACTTCTTTGTTGCCACTTCCAATTCATTCAAAACTGCCATCTCACAATACAAACTAGCTGTAGTATTCACATACCTCTCCATTTTCCTAACCATCCCTTCCATATCTTTAACCAAAAATCCCAAATCCTTCACATCAATAACCCCACAAACAACATCACCATAAACATGCTCAAAACCTTGCAAGGCAGGAATACTACATTTCTTACCAAGCCTAGACACAACACTAGCAACCCTATTCAAATCATCAAGTTTTTCAACAAGTACTAATTCAAGAAGCTTATCTTCATCATCAGAAACTAAAACCTTCACTCCAACAGACTTAAAGATCTCATTTTTAACCTTAATAATCTCACTATCAGTTAAAGATTTATGTAAATGAATAATCTTTGACATCATATTAGCTACTTCAAATGACAATATACCTATAATTTGCTTCTCTTGTTGTCCTTGTTTGAGTAAAGAATGTTGTCTTTTCACATTTGTACTTACTTGATTGCCCATCCTTAAACACCAAGGCTCAGCCACCATGTTTTCTTGAAATGGGGTTTCAATAGATCTGCAAAAGAAGTGAAATCAACAAGGGAAATGGTGGAATTCAAGAAAGCTGAAGAGGGTATTTTGGGAATGAAGTTTTCAAGAAATGAATGGATGAAGAAAGGGAGTTCATTGATTTTTGGTGTTGAAAAAAGTAGGAACAATGTAGATGAGTTCTTTCAAGAAAATGAGCATGGTGTGAATTATGTAAAAGATGTGCAATAAGCACTTGAAGAGAATGGAAAATTATGTTTGAGTGGTTTTTGTGAGAGCTTTTTGTGAAAGAAAGAATTGTAAGTGTGAGAAATTTGTAATGATTTGTTTTTGAATAGGTAATGGTAGTTTTTGAAGAGGAAGGAGAAGCCAAAGCTCAAGCTCAAAGCTCCCTACCCACCCCACCACCCCCCTAAACCAATACCCTCCTCAACTGTACCACATCATCCCAAACAAATATAAAAAAGAAAAAGAATATACTAAAACATTTTAATTTATGTAACTGAATTTGTATCATCACCACCGGAGGATGTGGTGCAGAGTATGGGAGGCTGCTCCTTCCTTAATTAAAGGTCTCGAATTTGAACTTGAGTATAAAAAAATTCTTAATAGGAAGTGTTGGGGCCCTATGTGACCGAATCTGAATTAATCGAATTTTAATGTGGATATCAAACATCGGATGAGAAAATAAAAAAAAAAAAAAAAAATTGTATCGTCACTAAATTTATGGGCTTGAACATGGAGTAACAAATTTTGTTTGACTAGCGAACCACAAAAAGGAGGAGTTTTAGACTACGATTACATAGAGCAATATAGATTTCAAAAATTTATAATATTTATCATGTATTTTAGATACATCAATCGAAATTATGTATATGGGTATCTTTATATACACTTTCTATACAAGATATCTTCAGATATTTGTGTATTTTATTTGTTATGTTAAGCACGGTTAGAATATGTATCTAAAGATGTCAGGTGTGGTTATGTGAATTGAATGATGTTTGTCTAATTCTATAATTTTACTTAACGGATCCTTTGATAGGATGTATTAGTCATTATTTTATTTGATAAGATTTGTAACTTATGTATATCTAATATGGTAGAGTATTAGTAATACAATCATTAATAATAAATAATAAGCATAATTAAAGACAAAACTATACTAAATACACCAAATTGGATAAAAAATAATTTCAATATAACTATTCCTAATTTCAATGGTACTAGCCCACTCAATTTAATAATATTAACATTCTTAATTTCAATGGTACTAGTCCACTCAATTTAATAATATTATTTTTATACACTCTATCAAATAATATATGAGAGTAAATCTAAAGTATAAAATTAATTATATTTAAATTCAAGTTGTGTGACTTTCTTTTGAGCAAATTAAAAGAAAAGGCATTATCATATAAATGTGAAATGAAAGGAACATAGCATAATCTAAACTATTTTTAATATCTAGTGGTTTTCATCACAAGAATATATCATTAACTTATTTTACTAGTTAAATATGTTTCAAATATGAAAAGTGTCTAACGAACTTAAAAGAAAAGAAAAAAGAGCAATCAAATACTCCATGTTTCATATGTTACCTTTATAGGTTATACTATAATTTGTTAGTGCTTTATTTTTTTCTCTTCTTTTTCCTTTTTCGACTGTAAATTTTTTTGACCAAATTCATTTCTTCTTTAACCTTATGTCTTTCATTTCAAAAATAAAAAATAGTAGTATTGCAAAAAGAAAAACAAATATTTTGGAAAAAAAAAAAACTACTGTAACATAATTTGAGACAACCTTAGCTGTAAGCATTAATAGACGCATGGAGAATTGAATATGGTATAGTAAAAGTAGTCTTTCATGTTTTCCAAATTTATGGGGGACAAGCATGACAATGAAGTTAAATGGAGTAAATTTTTTTATTTTATTTTTTTTAACTTATGTACTATTTAATTCATGGTAAATTATCTGCTGTAACTTTTAAAAGCAGTGGACTCAAATTACTCTTTATTCTGTTCATTCATTTTTACTTATTTATTATATTAAAAATAAATAATTATTTTTACTTGTTCAGTTTAAAAAATTAAAAAATAATTTATCACATAGTTTACCTTTATTATTAATTATTATCTCTAAACTTACGAGTAAGATTATACTATATATATATATATAGTTATTGAGTGATGTATCTTTGCAAACATATGATTATTATTTGCAAGATTTCATAATATTTCCTTATCTTACGGGATAGTATTGTATCTTATTTAGTTAGCAAAAGGTAGTGGGAAAATTTGATTATGCTCCAAATCTGAGTGGTAATTATAAGGAATGGAAATTTTTGTGTCTCTATGGTCAATTTATTTTGAATAATATGTATGAGTCAAATATAAAACCAACTGGACCAGTATCAATCATTATTATAATTATTTAGATACAGCTATATAGAACCTTAGAGAGGAAAAAAAGTACGTAATTATCATTAAAGTTCAGCGTATATAAGCTGTATTTGGTTTAATGAAATTATGTAAAAATTGGGTAAATACTAAATATAGTAGGCTCCATTTGCTTTAATGGAAGATGTTTTATTTAATTATAGGAGTACTTAATTTAGTGGAAGACGGAATTTTCATATTTAAAAAACGGAAAAGGGTCAAAAATATTCATGAATTATCTAAAATGAATCAAAAATATCCCTCATTAGTTTTTTGACTCAAAAATACCCCTCCGTTCAATATTTGGCTAAAAAATACCCCTCCACTTAACAGAATTCCACCAAGCATGCCACCTAGGTAAAAAAAGTCACGAGGCCATGCCACGTCACCATACACGTGTCAAAAGTGTGGACAACCACCTTTTCAAATATAACCACATTTGCAAATATAACCACATTTCATCATCTTATTTCCGCCACCCCCTTCATCCCGTCGCCGTCGTGATGCTCCGATGAGGGTAATTCAGTCAATTCACTCTGTAAATTCGATCCATTTTAATCTACAGTTAACACAGAAGTAGATTACAATTCAACCTCAAATAAATGTAAGATGAGAGAAAAGATATGTTACAGAACTGAAGCACATTAATGGATGTTGTTGAAGACCTCAATGAAATAACACGTAGCACATTCAGATTCTTGAATATAGGAGACAAGTAGACATGATAGCGGAAAGCTAAGGCACGATCAACTGTTTCATCTGTTTATGATTCTGCAGTAACTTCTGTTGTCATCGCGGGATTCATCTCGTGGTCACCCTCAAGCTTTCTTAAGTTGCCTTTCTCTTTGATAAGTTGAATATGGTGATGCTTACAGTAAAGACGCCCTTCATGGGCAATATAGTTGAAAGGGCTTATCACACAGCCTCCATGGCTACGTTTGAAGCAGCTCTTGTGATATGATGTACCATTAATTGATACCTATAAACACAAAATCAAATGTTAATGTAGCATCTGTTTTAAAACATTAGCATGAAACGCGGCAACTGTACAAATTTTACACAAAAAATTACTTATTGGTGGTGTTACCTTTTCGATTGGGTAGACACTGTTCTTGTAGCCAAAACATTTCTCCGATTTCATTGAGTTTGTTAACTGTAGATTGAAATGGATCGAATTTACAGAGTGAATTGATTGAATTACCCTCATCGGAGAATCACCAACGGTGACGGGATGAAGAGGGTGGCGGAAATGGGATGATGAATGTGGTTATATTTGCAAATGTGGCTATATTTGAAAAGGTGATTATCCACACTTTTGACACCTGTATGGTGATGTGGCATGGCCACGTGGCTTTTTTTACCTAGGTGCCATGCTTGGTGGAATTCTATTAAGGGGGTATTTTTGAGCCAAATATTTAACGGAAGGATATTTTTTAGCCAAAAAATTAACAAAGGGTATTTTTAATCCATTTCAAATAGTTTAGGGGTATTTTTGATCCTTTTCCATTTAAAAAATATAATAAAAAGTTGAGATCTCATATTTGTTATAAGTATATGATAAAAAAGAAATATTTTTATAGATATAATATAATATTTCACTTTAGAGATTCGAATGAACCAAAGTTTATTATAAAAAAAATACATACAAGTATATTTTATTAAGTTATAGATATATAGTATTAGTTTTTTCTTTTTTTAAATTGAGTAATATTAAAAAGAATTATAAGGGTATAAATTAAAATAACTGTCAATGTTAATCTTGAATTTTTGAAGTGAATTTTTTTTTGGGAATAATTTTCGTTTTATTAGCTAAAGTGACTATTATATTTGGGACGGAGAAGGTTTTTACTCCTTCCATCCCTATTTATGCCAACGTTTGACCAGACACAAAATTTAAGACAGAAATAATTTTTGTTTGAAATTTGTGACCTAAAAATGAATAGTAGACATTTATATAACTATAAATTATTTCACTAAAGATAAAATTAAATGTTTAAAACTAAATTATTTTAAGTAAAAAAAATCATGACATTTTTTTTTGAGATAAATTAAAACGTAAAGTATCATGCATAAATTAGGACATAAAGAGTAGTTGTTGTTGTAAATGAGACTTTAAAATAATGTTAATTAAATGAAACTTTAGTGGAGATATAAAAGATGTTTAAGATGAATAATGTTATGATAATACTTACTAATAAATATCCTTTTTAAGAGATGTACAAAATTGTAAAAGAAAGAAACTATGCTTACAAATTTTCTATCTTTAACAAATAAATTACTCTTTTCGTATATTTTACTTTATCTATTATACTTATTCGATTTGAAAAGTCAGCAAATAATTCATCACTTAATTTTTAATTTATCCTTATTATTAACTATAATCATTTTTCAATGTATTTTTAAAATTTAGAGTAATATAGTAAAATTATTATTTTATTTATTATTCTTTAAAAGTATGCCAAATTAATACTGGACAAATAAAAATACATAAAGACATTAAAATTGAAAAAATAGTAGGAAAAACATGGAGAAGAAGTGCACCTATTGAACAAGAGTGTGAGAGTTAAAATTTCATATGTAATTTTCCAAGAAATAAAAGTTTCAAAGTTAAAAAATAAAAATAGTGGTGTAGTCTAAAAATGAGTTGTAGAAGTTTGTACGATCATAAATTATTTCATTAATGATAAAATTAAATATTTAAAATTAAATTATTTTAAATAAAAACTCATTGACATTCTTTTTGAGATAAATTAAAAAATAAAGCATGATACATAAATTAGAACACAATGGATAGTTATTTTTGTAAATGAGACTTTAAATTAGTGTTAATTAAATGAAACTTTAAAGAAGAGATAAAAGATTTTTAAGATGAATAATGTTATGATAAAACTTACTAATAAATATCCTTTTTAAGAGATGTATAAAAATTGTCAAAGCAAGAAACTATGCTTACAAAATTTCTATTTTTAACAAATAAGTTACTCTTTTCGTCTATTTTACTTTTATATTGTACTAAAAATAGATGTTCATTTACTTCTTCAATTTAAAAGATCAAAAAACAATTTTATCACTTAATTCCTAATTCCTAATTCACCCTTGTTATTAACTATAGTTATTTGTCAATACATTTTTCAAAATTTGAATATGTTATACTCCAAAAATAATATAATAAAATTATTATTTTATTTATTATTCTTTAAAGATATACTAAATTAATATTGGACAAATAAAAAATGCATAAATTACATCAAAAGTGAAAAAAAAAAAAGTAGGAAAAACATGGAAAAGAAGTGCACTTATTGAAGAAGAGTGTGAAAGAGTTAAAATTTCATATGTAATTTTCCAAGAAATAAAATTTTCAAAGTCAAAAAAATTTAGTGGTGTTGTAGAATGCCATTTCCAAAGTCAAAAGTAAGGCACAAATTTGAATAATAAAACAAAATGTAAGTTGCAAGTGACACAAATTTGAATAATAAAACAAAATGTAAGTAGCAAGTGATGTAAAAATCATAATCATGATTTTAGAAAGTCAAATAGGCCAAAAAGTCTGTCATTTTTGCAGTAAAAAACAACTTGTCCTTTCTTTTGCCAAATTTACCTTTGGATCTTAAACTCATAAGGATTATACTCCCTTCGTTTCGAAATAAGTAAATTATTAAGGTATTTATTAGTGTTTTAAAATAAGTGAATCATTAAATTTTTTTTCCAAATTTATCCTTATGATTTGACAACCAATTAACTTTTGAAAAGGTATTACAAGGTCAACTTTTTCTTTTTTTGGAGGTAAAAATAAAAAATTGTGTTAAATTTATGTCTTTAATGTTTTTCCCTTAATCTGTGTATCAAAATTCAATAATTCATTTATTATGAAACGGAGGGAGTATTAGTCTAGTGGTCAGAATGATTATATAAGTATTCGAGGGTTCCTTTGGTTGGAAAAGAGTTATTTCCAGATAATTAATTTTGGAATTAGTTATTTTATCATGTATATGGGATAATTTATTTCATTACTATAGTGTAAATCGTGGGATAAATAGTTTCTGTACTAACTAATATCTCACACCAAATATGAAATACATAATTTTTATTTTATTTCGAAACTATTTATCCCTTATACCTCACACCAAATGACCCCTCAATGTTTATATTAGTCTAGTGGCAAAATGGTGCACGTTAAAATTCCCAAGTTTAATTTTCAGTATAGATAAAACATTAAGTAATATTTTTTCATTTGTTTTAATATCGCTGGATAGAGTTATCTATACATGTTGCTGGAGGGAAGTGCAGGTATTCCGTTAAATTAGTTGAGATACGCGCAAGATAACCCGGACACTAAAGTTATAAAAGAAAATGTTATAATTATTTAAAATTTTATTATACCTTATGTAGTAATTAATTGAGGTAAAATTACTTAATTTGTTATAAATATCCCAATGGGAATAAATTTTAATTAAAAAAAAAGAGAAAATACATAATGACCCCCCTGATTTTATCCGAGTTTTTCAAAAAGACATCTAAACTATATTTTCGACCTATTACCTCACGAATCTTACTAAATCGTTGCAAATACACCATTTTCACAGAATTCCATTCATAAGATAGAGAGTGTAATCACGCACCAATTACAGTTTGCCACGTGTTAAATTTTTATTTATATTTTTCTTATTTTATTAACTCAATTTTTTTTTAATTTTTTCTCTTCTCCTCCATTGTTATCTTCCTCATCTTTCCACAATACACTATGCACACACAGTATATATAAGAAATGACTCTTGAGTGCCTCGGTATAGATAATTATTGTTTCTTGTCCATATTACTCGTCATTATTCGAAATAATATTTTTTAGATAAGTACTACACACAGAGAAATCGGAATTCAGCGAAAGTTTAAGGAGAAGAAATACGGAAGAACAAGGAATTGGAAGGAGAAGAAATAGGGAAGAAAATCGAGTAACACGATTAATGGAGAAGAAGAAGAAGAAACAAATGAAAAAGATGGAAAATGAAGAAAAACACCATTAATGGAGATTAATGAAGAAGAAGAAGAAGAAACAAATAAAAAAGATGGAAAATGAAGAAAAAAAATTAAAATACAAAATTTAAAAAGTGGGTCCTTCTTATTACACGTAGCACATTTTAATTCGTTGGTTCAATATTTTTTTTCATTCACACGCTTTAGGTGCGTGTCTACACGCAGAGTCAAATTTTTAGTCAAAATGGTGCATTTACAACGGTTTAAGTAAGATTCGTGAGGTAATATGTCGAAAATATAGTTTAGATGTTTTTTTGAAAAAGGCTAACAAGATCGGGGGGCCTTTATGTTTACTCAAAAAAAAAATTACTCTACCTTATATTTATATTCTTTATATTCTTTTTCCTTCTAAATTTCGAATTTGTTTACATCGTTTGGAGTAGGGAAAGGGTAAAGACCCATCTCAAAATAATGTTTTTTTTATTTGAGTATGAGCTTGATAGTTAATAGTGGTGGAATATAAAAGATAAATATATGAAAAAGCTAAATAAATTTAATATTTATTGTATATATATAAAAAATGTTTTAATATTATGTATATATATGATGTAATTTTTAGACGAAAGAATCTGAAACAACCTAATTGGTTCCTAGCTCTTCCCATGGAGCTTGACGTGGTCCTTTCAAGTCTCCAAAGTAAAAAGTTAGGCAAGAATGATAAACTTTCATCATAGAAAAAAATAGTGAAAGATAATGTGATATGAACATGAATTATTATATTAATTATAGCACGAAAAGACTTGTAACATCTACATCAAAAGTACTTCATTATCTTTTAAATGGGGTTATTGAATTGGATTTGGTAAGTTTAGTTCAATTTTACAAGGTGTAAAGACAAAAATTGAGATAGAAACTTGACTAAATTATGTCAAAAAGATGAAAAATATATAGTGGGAGTTGTTGACATTATTAAGTATTATTCTTAAAATAAAAAGACAAAATCATTATTCAAAGACAAAGTACATAATGACAAAAAGAGAGTAACCTGCCCAACTAGCTAGTCACCTTGAGTATATTGTGGGTTTGGTTTGGTTTAAATGTCTTTTTAGACAGTACATCATATTTTTCCACTCATGCATTATAGCATATCACAATTTGCTTTTGTTGTGTACTTACTTTCTTTTGTTTTGTTCTTTTGTCACATAATTCTTTTTTGTTCTTCCACTACAAATGTGAATGAAATGACCATATGGAATAGATTGAGTCATTCAGAATATTAAATCAATAGATAAATGAAGTATTAGATTTATCGAAAATAATTTTTCTGTCTCACGCAAGTAAAGGTAAAGTTTATGTACATTTCACCCTTGCAGTTGCAAACCTCATTCGTGGATCATATTGGGTATATTGTTAGTAACCTCTTGTAGACGAATGTTCTTATTACCATAAAGTGACCGGAGTGGTTGGATAATTGGTTTATATGAATCCTTTTGTTGTAGGTAAGAGTTGTATATGATAAGTTTGAGTCAACTATCTTATTCGCGAAAATTTCTTTTCTCCAATCATGTCTCTTCTCTAAGTGATTGCACATGCCTGTCTTACAAATAGAGTCAAGCACGAGCCGGGTATTGTTGTTGAGGTAGATAAATAAAGCATTCTCTCTTCTTGTTGGACACACATTTCATTTCTCTAGAAAACGGATTGAGAATACTTAGTTTGGATTTTATTTGTTTTTTCATATTTTATTATCTGTTGAATTGGATTTTGGCTAACTTTTGCAAGTACAACGAACTGAATTCCATTCACATTTTAGGTCAATGGCATGCAGTTGATGCAACGAAAAGAAAATCACACTTCAAAAACTAGCTATTGAGATTTTAGAAAAAAAGAGTTCAATATTATATAGAATCTGACATCAAAATATTCTTATATTCTTAATTGGGGCTCAAGATCTATATTTTGCAATGAACCATGATAAACCATCACACTCCGCATCTATCGTATTCGACGACTGTTAGTTAGATATAGATAGTTATTAGCGAATACAACAATAACAATATTATCTTCAGTCAATAACACTATATGGGCATGAAAGGTGATGAAAAGCTCTAATATCATTGATACAATTCAATAAACATTACATCAGAAAAAAATTGTTATTGAGGTAGGAAATTCTTAATCCAAAGCCATATAAATCAAATATCAACATACTTTTATATCAATCTGAGACTCAAATCCCATAGCATTGGACCATAATAGCTACTCACATAGATTCTCCAAAGTACAAATAAAATTGAACATTCAAACCGTATTTTTTTGTTTTGTTTTGGATATTCAATTTTTTTTTTTCTTTAAAATAATTGTTTTCAGGGTTAGAATTTCTTTTTTAAAGTTCTAACGATAGAAATAAATCTCTCATTTGGTTTTCACATGCTTACCATTTCCTCTGCACGAAATTATTTATTTTCAGTGATCTCTGCATGTTATATTTATTTAATTAATACATAATGGAATGTTGAATTATGGACATGTATCACGCAATCTATCATTGATTAGGCTATTTTTTCAAAAAACAATTTTAAAAAAAATGGCTTGCAAAGTCTACTTTCTTAAACTTTTCTTTGGTTAGTTGAACTCCAATTCAAAAATTGAAATAGGTTTCAAATTTTAGAAAGTTTTCTTTTTCATTCATTATTTGATATTCACAGTAAGATTTAATTATATTTGGACACATTTACATTGCAAGACTCATTTTTAAAAGATGGTCATTCTCAATAAAAACTTTTTTATTCTCAGAAGCTCGAATCCAGAAATCATAAGGAGAGACGGATCCCAACTTTCAGAAAGTTATTTAATTATTCTCTATTTCTTTTCTTTTTTATTTTTAAACAAGTTAATTCATTATCTGCTCCCAATAAAATAAATACTAACAATTTTTCATCTATACGTTTATCATTTGAATGGATTAGCATATATTCTGCCCTTTTTCTTTAATACTTTTTCTTTTTAAATTTAATTTTTTGTGGCCCAAACGACCTAGTTATGAAAAGGAGAATTGAAAAGACACATAAAATGTCTACCTTTCACGTGTAAAATAGAAGTAATCCTGGGGTGTAAGTGTTTTGTTCGGTGCACAATAAGCGACTTTTTTTTTTAAAAAAAAAAGTAAATAAATTGTGTGAAAATATGTAATTTATTTTTAAAATTAAGAAATATTTCTTTCTTCAAAATTATTCTTATTTAAAGGCGAAATCAACAAAATGTAGAAAGCCTTTCAATACTTTTATATTTAATATCAACGAGAGATGTACCCAATGATATGGTCTAATGATTTAATGAAGCTGAGTTGAGCATCATGAGATCTTTAGTCAAAACATTTAGTGTACGTACAAGCTGATCCGAATATCACGATTATAAAAAATAATATCGACGAGAGATAGAAAATAATGTAATCAAATAATCTTTGGATGTATGATTAGCGATTTTTCAACCTTTCCAATTTGGTTAAAATAATAACTTGAATCAAGATTTTTTCGTCAAATTTATCTTTTTACTTAATAAATGATATGAACAAAACTTTAAACAAATGACAACTTAGTAAAAAAAAAAACCATTTAATTAATATTACTAAATAATTTTCTTTATATGGGTGTCAAAACCTTAAAAAATACTTTGTGGATCGGAGGAAATATCTTTTTAACTCTTTCTATGGTCATTTTCTAAAACAACTTCTTCTTTTTTCTTCCTATTCTAGTTTACCTAAATTAGATTTGGTTTTTATGTCCTCTAATCTATCAAAATTCAAAAAGGAAGATATAACAAATCCTCTATATTTCATTTTCAACCATTACAACTTGTACAAGTATGTTCTCCTTTTTTTGGAAAAAGTGTGTTTGGTATGAATTAAAATGTCCTTAATGGAAAATATTATTTGAAAATTTCTTCTTGATTAAAAAAAAAGTAATTTATTTACTTCCTTAGTTCTAGTAAATTAAAACAATGTTTGAAGAGCATTTCTATACAATCTTAAAAAAAAATTATGGAACAGGTCGGCCGTCGCGCAAGAAGCGATGAAGCTGGATATTTAAGGGGTACAATTTGAAAGCATCGGAATGTCATTTATATAACTTATTTCTTTTACAAAATATATTTTCCTTTCATACCAAACACACCTTAAAGTTCTACTTTTCTTTTTCTTATCAAGAAGAATATATAGAATGAATGATAAACAAGTTTCCCTCCATTAAGCATGTTAAACTTTCTCTTCTTCCTTTTTTTTTTCCTAGAAGAATATTAAAAAGCTGTTGAAATTAGCCCCACAAACTTTTAGAATATTAATTAAGGTAATAACCATAACCTATAATTAGTCACAATACAGAATTTCAATTTGATTAAAAAAATGTCAATATGATGGAGAAGGTTGCTTTTTGTTCTTTAATTATTGATTAAACTTAGAACTTAGATTCTACTTTTTGACATATTGTACCCCTCAATTGACAACACAAAGTCATCAATTTTGTTAACCACTATGAAACAATCAATCAATTATATATCTCTTTTTAATGTAACCAAGAATTAACCTAATCAATTAGTGGTATGATTTTGCCTATCTTTTTTATTTTTATTTTTTAATGTTTCTACTTTTCCCTTCTTTTGATGAAACTTTTATATCATATGGATCATCGATGGATTATCATCATTTGATTTAAAGGTTTGTTAAACAGTCTTTTAAAAAGAGCAGTGGCCTTTATATAGTTTGGCTCTTATATAAATATGGTCCAGCATACATTTACATTAATCCACTCGATAACTGGTGGAGTGATAAATATTTCTTCATTTTTAATTAAAAGTTTCATATTCAAACTCAGTATATTAAGTCGTATTTGACAGAAAATGCTTTCTCTTTTAATGTGAAATTTTCCTATATGATTTCTAATTAATTGAGACCCCCCCAAAAAATCAGATACTAGATAAAAAATAAAAAAAATATACATTAATCCACTTCAATTTTTCATTTGAAGCATATGTGAAATGTTAGAGCAGTTTTCTCATGGACCAAATAAATTCTCTCAAGACTTTCTTAAAGAGAACGTCATATAACTTGAAATAAAAATTAATTTTATTCTAAGAATTTTTTTTATGTAACTATTTCGAGAAACAAAAGTATGACACAACAGATTTTTATTTTTTTTAAAGTTGACGCAATTGCTAATTCATAATTTGTTATATACAAAATTAAATCTTCATTCACAATTCTAAGAGAATTTTTATAAAAGTTTTTCATTTTTTCTCTATGATGAAGGTTTAACTTTTATCAATAGATATCCTGTATTGTCCATTTATCACCATTATCTTTTCTTAACATGAAAAATATTTTAATATTTTTGTTTAATCCTTTAATTAGTATCTGAAATCTGTTGATTCGACTTATTCAATTTTTTTATTTTTTTTTAAATTAGTCGAATTGTTCCGTTCATGAGATAATTCAATTCCTCCTAAGCCTAATGGAGGAAATAAAGCTGTCAAAAGCGTATTATAACTCATTTAATTTATTGAATTCAACATTAATTGCTTAGAGTTATTCAATTCTAATCTTTAATACACATATAAAGTCTAATTTAAAGTTATTGTTTGTATCTCCCTATTACACCAATAAAATTCGGTATACCGTTATTTCTACTTTTTGCTAAAATTTATTTCCCTTGCTTTTCTTTTCCCACATAAAGATTTTCAAAATATTCTTTTTTTTAAAAAAGACAATTAATTTTTTCAAACGATACCTAATAATTAAATACGAGTGATTATGAGCCACCTAAATATTTAGCCTCCACTCCGCCCCCTATATATTTAATTAAGAAAACCTAACTTGATTTTAAAGTTTAGAGAATGAGTTTATAAGTTCCACGTAGAGGCGCGGAATTAAAATTTTAATTTAATGAATTCTCAATTTTAGAATGTGATTTAATCTAATATTAATAACTGTGTTCTACATTTATTATTACACAAATTTAATGAATTCTTAAATATAAATATATTATTAGAGCAGGAGATATTAAATTCGACACTTGTAGCTCTGCTCAGATTTATATGATAAAAAGAGATGTTTAATTAGATGTCTCAATCAAAAAACAAAAAAAAAAAAAAAAAAAAAAAAAAAAAAAAAAAAAAA